>NC_056737.1:1246520523-1246551383 GCF_019279795.1 Protopterus annectens
TCTAGGACTAAACATACCTATAGCCGTGCATAGTACAGGAATACACTTATTTGCACAAATAAAAAAAATTATAAAATAAAAGCTTAATCTAGTTGCATGTGAATTGCTTATGCTACTTCACATAACATATAGAAGTGTCATATATAAAATAACTGTTGTATGCAATTATTAATGAAACATAGACTATAATAATGTCCTGTAATCTGGACATGTGCTATGTCTTGATTATGTTCGCAGTGTCCCTCACAAAGTGGGACAGGTGGTAACCCTAAAGTCCTACCTTGGCCAATTGAGAAGGTGGCAAACCTATAATATGTATGTGGTAGCATGACCCATCTGACGGATGTGGCTACCAGAACCCAACTACTTGTTTTTAATGCAGGGTCTCGGTTCCCATGTATCAGCCAGATGGAAGCAGAGTGTATGCGGAACACACAAATATGATAAATTCACTGGACAGGCCGCTGATTCCGTACAGTCAAACGCCATGCCATTGCCTAATGGACAGCCATTCCCGATACTGTAGCCATGTAGTCTGATATAATAGGCATGGCATGTGGGAGCAGATTGTAAGAGGAACACACAAATATGAATGATTCACTGGGCAGGCCACTGATTCCATACAGTCAAACACTATGCCATTGCCTAATAGGCAGCCATTCTTGATACTGTAGTCAGGAGTAGCCTTAGGTCAACTGGTGCCCTAGGCAGAGGGCACAATGGCACCCCCCACCACACCACCCAGTGCCCCCATCCTGGTCTACCTACACCAAATAAATACTGGTAAACTGCCCCCACTAAAGCGGCGCCCTAGGCGGCCGCTTAGTTGGCCTGTGCCTAAGGCCGGCTATGACTGTAGTCATGTAGTCCGATGTGATAGGCATTACAAGGAGGGAGCAGATTGTAAGAGGAACACACAAATATGAATGATTCACCGGACAGGCCGCTGATTCCGTACAGTTGAATGCCATGATGTTGCCTAATAGGCAGCCTTTCCCGATACTGTATTCATGTATTCCGATGTAATAGGCATCACAAGGTGGGAGCACATTGTATGAGGTACACACAGATATGATTGTGTCACTGGACAGGCCACTGATTTCGTACAGTCAAACGCGATGCCGTCACCTAATGGGCGGCCAATCCCAATACTGTAGTCATGTAGCCTAATGTAATAGGCATCACAAAGTAATTTTTTGTGGTCTTCACTCACACCCAGGGGTGTGAGTGACAGATGCAAGCACCAATGTCGGTGCATTAGCAAGTATGGGATTGAGCGAGTGTAAGCATGTTTGGCTACCAGCATGCGAGTATTGCACTGGTTAAGCAATGTAGAGGCTAATCGAACGTAAGAGGCTGTAACCAGAGGATATCATACAGTGCAGTCATTCAACAGTATAGGAATGTATCCCATCATGTAGATGTACATGTCAGTGTTTATGTCCAGCATATAGGTACATACATATATAGAGATGTATCAGGAACATGCCATGTGGCAACAAAGCATTACAAACGAATGAAACGGGAAACACCAGCGATGCCTGTATTATGTAGTGGTGTTGCTCTCTGTGATCACAAGACTCCCTCAGACAGATATGTGTCAGTCATACACGCAAATAGTTGTACATTGGCCGTATACATCACTCTGTGCATGTAATGTACATTAACACAACAGTACCTGTCCAATCATTATGTTTGAACAGTACTACTGCAATGTGCTGTGTGCAACATCATCATCATGATAAAGGTAAATGGGGTAACCATATAGGGATTGGTAGTGTTTTGTGTACAATGGGGTCGTCCTCCTCACATGTACCTCGACCATGTAGGAGTGATGTGCATACCAGAATCGTGCACCTGAGGGACAGGGGTGAAGATAACAGTAATATGTTATGATGCATATTACAAGGGTTTCATGTGTCCAGTGGCATGTGTGTGTAATGGACAGCTATGTATAGGGCAGATGGTGTCCCAGGAGCCGAATGGCCTTATGTGTCCGTAGGTGAGGGTCAGATGTTGGGGAGGGAGTGTAGGTATGGCCGCAGAGGATAGGTAGGAGCACAGAAATGATAGCACACAGGGTTGGTATATGACACATGTGGGGGGGATACACCCTGGATGGGGATGGGTCTTCGGCATTCAAAAGCCCATGGGAACAGTGGGATGGAGGTCCCCAGCCATGGGCAACTGCCACTGCACCTACACAGCTGCAAAGGAGGCAGCGCTGGGGGCTGTCCAGGAGGGGCAGCATCACCATGTAAATGTGACACTCTGCTGTTGAACTGGCGTATCTGGCTTTGTAACCCCTTAGGGAGCCACCAACGCAATACATCCAGGACCGCATGACAGCAGATATGTACCTGTCTGGTCCCTCTCCCAAGGGGGACATGCTCCATCCTCAGTGGTGGTACCACCAGAAGGTGGTGCAGAGCTAACAGAGGTTGATGTTAATGGCTGGTCCCCAGATGTGCTAATGCCTAGTGCCATGGTCAGCTGAAGTGGGACAGGAGGATCTGCCGGGACCTACCAACTCATTCAGCCTATGGTGTTGCATTTTAAACCCACATATGGCTTACTGATAGACAACAGCATACAGGATTACCTATGACAGTATGCATAGATATCACCAGCAACCCAACACAACAGATGGTATAGATTTGCAGAGGGAGCACAACACATGCATATATACCGCATGCTAACTATACAATGTGTAGTAGACATGTGACCGCAGCTATGAACAGTTGCCCATCATTGGCTTGTCACTGGGAATCCCACACAGTGTCAGTCATACCACTGTCTCATGTGACACATGTCCAGTGAGGGATGCAATGGCAGTAACACATCCCGATCATCATGTACTCTCTGCAATCCTCACACCATGCTTCTGCTGTGCACAGAAGTGTGTTCAGTGTGTAACACAGGAAATAAATGGTTGCACACACTGACCAGTTCACAGATGGCTCTACAGATGGGGTTCCCTCATGAACAGAGTACTGTCATGTCTGCATTATAACATGCAGAATAGCCATTACCACACACATATTAAACAGGAAGTAGTCTCAATGCAGCATAGCTACACTTACATGCTGTAGTTGTGTGGGACATCACCCTTCTGTCATTAGGCTATTTCCCACTGTGGAAAATGATTGAGGTACATCCAGATATCATCTGTGATGCCGTGTCAGAACACCACATCCAGGTACCACTCACAGCGACTGTCATGGCCAGATAACATGTTTCCCTAGATAGTGTATTGTGTTTATCATGCGGATGGCTATGGGAACACCATCACAACTGTACCTCATGCAATCAGCTAGAGGAGGACTTCAATAGGTGCAGAGGCCATCACCTGACCATTTCCATCTCTTACAATACATATGCTGCTGCTGTGCAAGTGTGCACCTTCACATCCACCAGAGAGTGTGTGTGCGGGACAGGCAATGTACTCCAGGGAAGGGCTTGGAGACTTAACCATAAGCATCATCTGCCACATGCTGAATAGTACAAGGGCAAAGCCCTGACTACTCATTACTATTACATGTGCATGATGTTGCAACATGAGCCACAAAGGCGACATGTTGCTATGCTGTAAGAACATGTGTGTAGGTGAGTGAGTGCCATCTGCAACAGATATAGTAGGCATACATTAGGTGTGGTACACATGTCAGTCCACGTGAACGGATGCCATTGTCACCACAACAACACTCTAATGGTCACGCATTGACACCTTTGCCAGGGTGGCAAATACACAATGTAACTTCTTAGTTTGCCACACCACAGTAATGCACAGGACCACATGCACCACATGGGATATCTGGAGGTTCTATGGGGTAGGGCATGTGAAAGTGTTTGACAACTGTTGGTAATTCAATGAGGTTTATACTAGGAGTGACTGTGGTTGGGAGCATCACAACCCACACACAGACACAGGGTGCCAGTACTGGCATGTAGGTATGCATTGCTCCGTGGGTGTGTGGTGTTTGGCTGTGCAAGATGGCTGTACAAGGCTGGGTGTGGGGTAATCCTTGCAATTGCATCACCTGACAATGGTGTGCAGTGCAGGGGTGTAGTGTCTTCAATGTCCCAAACAAATGGGTACTGCATTATCTGGCCTGACATCCTGGTTACCAATGTGTAAGGCCATAGCTTTACAATGCATGCCATGTCTGCATTTTATAGTCCTTCACATGGACATTGCCTGGGATGTACATGTCCCACAATACTGTACAGTGACATGTACAGGTGTGCCTGGTTTGGCAGACACATGTAGTGTACACAGCCTGTTATACCCAGATATGCCAATACTGGCCTGGTGTGGCAAAACCTGCTTATAGTGAGCAGGTCGGCCCTGCACCTGCATGGACAGAATGATACAGGTATTCTGTGGTGTCAATGGCATGGGTCCATACAGGGCACGTGTACAGCATTGTCTGGCCTTAGTGAATCACATTTGATGGCACCACATATGTTGCAGCCATTCAGTGTGGAACATAGTGAAGGCACAATGTCCGCATATATGTGCCTATTGTACCACTGTACAGAGTGCCATGTCCTCTGCAGGCCACTGCAGTCACACCATGCCTACTATCTGCCCTCAATGTGCATGTTACTAGCAACATAGTGGGATACCCTAGGCAAGGTTGTATGTGCATGGCACATGGGTGCGGGACATATATCTGGTACTAGTAGGGCTGCATACTTAGTTCACCAGCCATTTTGCCAGATGTATGGGTATGGCTTGCTAACACAGTGCCGTGGCTGACTGACAGCTGTACTCCTCGTGAGGTGGCCAATGTGTCATAAGACGGATACTATATAGGAAAACTACAAAACCCACTCGCAAACATGTAATGGTAAGACAATCACGGCCACCTCTATACAGGCTCTGAGAGACAAACACACACCTGCCATGTCCTGTATACAAACCCCTACCATATCACACTGCAGCAACACGCATTTAGGGCATGCGCTACGGCAAATACTACAAAGCACTGTACTTGTATCATGCAGGCAGACACACACACACACACACACACACAGTTGGCATGTCTGGGATTAGAACACCGACCTAACTACTTTACTACACTGCAGCATTACACAGTTACAGAACACGTTACTGAGATTACTGGGACACAGCACTCGCAGAGGTGTATTTGTAGATGGGTGACATCATCGGCCTTGCTAACGGTGGGTATAAGAAATGTATGGAGAGTGAGCAGTATAAAAGCATTTTAGTCAGTCCTCAGGTAAATGGGGACACACACTCACACACACACACACACACACACACACACACACACACACACACACACACACATACACACACACACGGCAAGTGTGGGACTAGAACACCGACCTAACTACTTTATTACACTACAGCATTACGCAGTTACAGAACGCGCTACCGAGATTACGGAGACACAGCACCCCCAGAGGTGTATTTGCAGATGGGTGACATTATCGGCCTTGCTAACAGTGGGTATAAGAAATGTATGGAGTATGAGCAGTATAAAAGCATTACTTATTCCTCAGGCAAACGGGGACACACACATACACACGCACATGGCAAGTGTGGGACTAGAACACCGACCTAACTACTTTATTACACTACAGCATTATGCAGTTACAGAATGCACTACTGATATTACTGGGACACAGCACTCCCAGAGGTGTATTTGTAGATGGGTGACATCATTGGCCTTGCTAATGGTGGGTATAAGAAATGTATGGAGTGTGGGCAGTCTAAAAGCAATTTAGAGTCCAATGGCAAACCAGGACAGACATACACACACACACACACACACACACACACACACACACACACACACACCAGTGGCAGGTACGAAACACCTGCCTATTTACAGATTACTATTACAATACTACATACTTATGAATCGTGCCACACAGACTACTCATGTCAAGGCTGTCAATATGACCGTCTGGGAATGCGGACATCAACAGGGATGCTGGCAGTTAAGATGTACATACCTGTGAACCTGTGTGTTTAAAGTAGGAATCCATCCTGACCTGGAGTATGCCCATCTGTGGAATGGATGACTACTACCACTATACAGGGTTACAATGGCCATGCCCATACATAGAGGCACATAACTGATGCAAGGTGTCACTGGGCATGTTCACACACTTAGTAGCACAGGGCTGTTCGGAATGCACTATGTGTCCATCTACACAAGGATATACTGGGCATGCTCATACACTTAGTAGCACAGGGGGCATGTCCACACAGTTAGTAGCACAGGGATGGTTGGAATGCACTATTATGTGTCCATCTACAAAAGGATATACTGGGCATGCTCATACTTCTAGTAGTACAGGGCTGACTGGATGCACTCTGATGCTAAATACAGAAGGCCACAGTGGCCATGCTATTACAGGTAGACGTAAAGAACACATTGCAATGGGCTCTGGTGTTAGTAGTTGTCATTGTTAGCAAGAACGCTGCTCTACATATATTTGACACCAGTCTTTTACACAACATACGCTGCTCTACATATATTTGACACCGGTCTTTTACACAACATCAGCTGTCATTCTGGGATGCCATGGCTGACAGTAGGCAGGCCTTTGTCACATATTACATGCATCCATGATACAAGGGAGTGTGGATATTACCCAAGTCACAGACAACCACACAGTGCCATTCCAAGCAAATGTCCTAAACACAGGTTAACTCTCATACACCTACAGGACAACTGCATTGTTTTCTTATGCTAACCAGTGCTAGATGTGTAGCATTCATATTCGCAGCTGGTCACTGTAGATCCAACAATGGGGAGTACTGACATCTGTGCAGTGAGGAAAACCTGGCTGATGACTCTGTAGTGCACAATAGCACTACCACCATATACCTCAGAACCTAGCACTACCACCATATACCTCAGAACCAGACATGTAGATAATAACACAGGTACGCGCCACTCCAGGTGGTGTACCCACATACATAAAGGCAACTCACATGTACTGACAGGTCCCCACCCACAAAAGGCATCACAGAAGAGCCATGTGCAGGACACAGTGTCACGTGCTGCATTCTAGGATGTAAACCTCAGACACCACCATGCCCTCGGACCACCAGCATGCAACCATACATGTTGTATGACATAGAAGAGTACACCACCATGTGACCCTTGACCTGTGTACTGTACTAAGCTCTACATCAACTGTAGAGAGTAGACATATACTGACACAGTTGCATCATGTGTTATGCAATGCAATGATACCACTGTCTGTGACCAGGTCAGCTGTATACATACCAGGGGCCCTCAGTACTTTCCACCATTAACAGATGACTGTTGCTGTACACCAGTATACACCCTCATGTATGGATATGACATACATGTACCTGCCCTGGGTATGTACATGCCACACACACAGCATACCTGTAACTAGCATTGCTGTTGTCGTCCTTTGTGCAAACAGGTGCCTACAGCCATTACACACATGCACATGGAATGTAGGTCCATGGCTGCTGAATGCTAACAGTACATAAGGTGTGATAGTGTTGACAGAGGTAACATCCCCTCTGTACTGGTCACCCATCATGTCATACAACAGTCCATGTGTCATGTATGTCATTATACATATCCACCAATTGCAGTGCCTACAAACATGACCAAATGTCAGGACTGTAGGATTTACACACCTGTACATGTAGTGTTGTGCGTTCAGATAACATGCGTGTGTTGTTGCTGATGTATGCAGGTGACATGTATCCTAGTACATCATGCAGTTGCAATGCAGCCTCAACATTGCCAACTGTATATGGTGATATGCTGAATGTACAGAAAGATGTACCACAGATATGGACAGATGTGTGGAAATAACTAAGTGGTGGGGCATCTTTGCAGACGGATGTTTGCTGTGGACAGCACACAGGTATGTCACAAGTGGTCCTACAATACCCTGTGTAACCGGTAAGCATTGGTTTCATTAATTGAAGGACATAACACACAACTTTGACAGCAGTCAGGGTGACAGCAAAGGTAAATCACTTGACACCTGTTAATAGATATGATGTCCCTAGTGCATATATCAGAACTGTTGCCACAGGAAGCATCTGTACAGTTTGTAATGCGTGTAATACTGCTGTATGTCTGACATACATAACATGAGCTAGGCAGGTCTAAGATTCACAGTACTGGCATGTGTGGTTGCGTGTGTGTCCATATATGTCACGTATTGTAGGGAATACATCTCAGTTGTTACTCTCCTGTACACTAGTGTACACATCTGTACAGACTGCAATGTAGAAAGCAGGACATAGGCAGGGGCATGTATCTCACACGTGTGAGGTATCTGTATGTGCATGACATAGGTGTATTAATTACTGAATGTCACAGTGTGTGCATGTAGGGCTGACTGGTCCCTGGGGTGAGGATGCATGTTACAATACTGAACTGATAAGACCCCTCCCACCATCCAGGCGATGCATTCTGCTATCCATGTTGATGTCCCTGATCGTAGGCCGTACTGACTACCTGTACATGTGTATTCTCTGCGGCAAGTCATGTAGGTGCATAGTACTGTAATGATGATTTGCATATAGGCAGGGGTCCTCATCCCACCAGTAGCAACTGTGTGCAAGTGTGTGTTACTGTGTTAGTGAATCCGTGAGTGTGTGGGTGTATTACTGTGTCACTGAATACATGTGTGTCAATACCTGAGTGTGTGGGTGCAGTTGTGTGTTGGCATCCTGTCATGGGAACGTGTATTACTGTTTCCCAATGAGGCATCACACTTCCCACTGGCCTCTAACCTTGTAATCAGCTAGACCACTCTCTTACCTCACCACTCCATATAACTGTACCTGTGATGTCACCTTTTATGGATGCCACATCTGTGGTCACAGTAGCTTAACACACAGCTATCATGCTCTTGGAACGGTAGATGTGTTTGTAACGTGGGACATTCTCACTGCTATGTGGCAGCTACATGGTACATACTGGTATATTCATACATACCAGTGAGTAGTCCACATTGACATACGGGACACTAACTGCAAACACTGACATCCACCGGCACGTGCAATTAGACCTAAAGAAGGACAGCAGAACATCATGAACAACATGCAGTTACTGTTGTTACACAAGACACATACTGTTAACAGTATTGTACACCTGTACTACATGGTATATCTGCTGCCTGTCAACAGTCCTTAACATTTGTAAACTACACGTATCTTCCTAGTCTGTTCACCCTGTGCATCAGACCATATCAGCATGTCCCTGCACCGATGGTGTGGATGTCAGGGATGCGGCACAGGCATCATCATATGCACAGGGTGTTAATGTTTGCCCGAGGCCTAGGCTGCACTGTTGTTTCACAAGACACATACTGTTAACAGTATTGTACACCTGTACTACATGGTATATCTGCTGCCTGTCAGCAGTCCTCAACATCTGTAAACTACACGTATCTTCCTAGTCTGTTCATCCTGTGCATCAGACCATATGAGCATGTCCCTGCACCAATGGTGTGGATGTCAGGGATGCGGCACAGGGATCATCATATGCACAGGTTGTTAATGTTTGCTGGAGGCCTAGGCTGCACTGTGGTTACACAAGACACATACTGTTAACAGTATTGTACACCTGTGCTACATGGTATATCTGCTGCCTGTCAGCAGTCCTCAACATTTGTAAACTACATATATCATTGTAGTCTGTTCACCCTGTGCATCAGACCATATGAGCATGTCCCTGCACCGATGGTGTGGATGTCAGGGATGTGGCACAGGCATCATCATATGCACAGGGTGTTAATGTTTGCCAGAGGGTTGGGAGGGTTGGGAGGTTGGCCTAATAGGGTTGGGAGGGTGGCCTAATGGTTAAGATGTTTGCTTTACAAACACAAGGTACACGGTTTGAATCTCACAGGGGATAATTGGCTAGGCTTAAAATGGCTCACAAGGGCAGTTATCCTAGTAGTAAACTATGAAACTATGAATCTATGAACCTAAGTCCTAGGCTG
The DNA here is from genome assembly GCF_019279795.1 of Protopterus annectens. Classification (NCBI taxonomy): domain Eukaryota; kingdom Metazoa; phylum Chordata; order Ceratodontiformes; family Protopteridae; genus Protopterus; species Protopterus annectens. The sequence continues at coordinate 1,246,530,514 of NC_056737.1, forward strand.
CACCATTGGATGACATCATGTGTGTGGGTTTGGGCCTTTGATCTAATTAGGCGTGTGTGGATGTTATGCATGTGTGTGTTGCGGTGCCCTACATATGTTTCCGGTGTGTGCGTGTATGTATGCACAGTTCTCCAATGTGTCTGGCCTACACAGGGGTATTATTGACAGCTGCAGACTGTACAGGCATGGTTTTACAGTTCACGGTGTCCGGCCATGGACATGTGACCTGTGTCTGCCAGGGGTTGCACGGGCACTACCAGGCAGAGGTGCAGATTGGGTACTGTCTGATGTCACTTGTCCACTGGAACCGTGTCCCTGTTGGGACCATCCCGGGCCATGTGCACATGGCCTGCTGTGTCATGGTGTGGACAGCACAGCACCAGATGCACTGCTGCTGCTACCGCCACTATGGGAGCGGGCATGTGAGGTAGCTCATACACGTATACCTGACACAGGTGATGTAGCAGGCCTAATTCCACATGCCCGACGCCTCACTCCTACCAGATGTTCCAACACAGACAGCTCATGCTCGTGGATTGTCATGCCACGGTCAAGGATTCCAACCATGTCACCCAACTGTCTATCCAAAGCTTCAGCAGTCTGTTGTTGAGCATTTACCATTGCCTGGATGTTGTTGTTTAAAGAATGGACAGCAGCCCTCAGTAGCCTTTGATCTTCTCTGTTGCACCATTCAGCACGTGCCTGTGCATCCATTACAGCCTGAAACATGCGTTTGGTGACACCAGCTGCTGTGCTCTGTCATGCAGGAGCATGTTGGCCAGAGGTCCTTCTATGAGCAGCACTGGCCACGTGCCTGTGTGGGGCACCACCAGTTGTTTGGCTGACACCATGGTATGCAGGCACACCTTTCATATCCCCCACACTTTCCTGTTCCAAGCTACCACGCACCAACTGTCCTTCATCTATGGCCACTGGTGATAGGGTATGTGCAGGTATGGGATCTGTGTGCGGAGATGAGGGGGATTTAGATGGAATGGCAACCAATGGCACAGTTTCTGCCCCTGACAACTCTGCCTGTGTCTCAATCATACATTCATTATCACTGCTAGAGTCTGTGGGGACACTAACATCAGATGTACCACAGGAGGGCAATGCACCTACATCACCTGTGAGGGCAGACAAGAACTGTACATTACAATCTATACAATAAGCATGCAACATGCATGTGATATGGCAGATGGCATGCAGCGCAGACAACAATAGTGGTAGTTATCATACATCTCTGGGTTGCACACAACAGCATGCATGTGTCATAGCAGACAGCATGCAAATTACACAATCATAGAAGTAGTTATCATACATCCCTGTGTTACACCATGTGGACCAGCACAGGTTAACAGTACACCTGCCTGATGTGTGGCATATGACCTTGATAATCACATGTTGTATGACATGTGATCTGCTGACGTGTGCAATGACATGCATACATGTTTAACACAATGGTGTCCTGTCAACTATACAGTGGAGAAATGGTGCAGCAATGCAGTGTTGTCTGTCCGCCCTACAGATATACTGCACATTTAGCTGATGTGCATGGGCATTGCAGGGAATCATGAGGCATCTATAGTGCTATACAGTGTGAGTTGCAGACAGAGTTCATAGCCATGACTGTGTTCAGATACAATACATATATACTGTGAAATGTGACCCACGTCACTGAGGTGTATACACACTAAACCCTGATGTGGAAGTTGTGACACAGGTTACTGATGGGTATATGGTTGACACCCCTGCACATCTGCAACCATATTGCTGCTGCCTGGCAACTATGGCCAGACATGGCAAACACGTCGGTACACCATGTCCCACATGACATCTGTGTACCATACATACACACACGAGGAGCTAGTATGACATTGATGTCCAACACCAGCAACGGGAATGTACTGTATCTGTGGGCTGATGTGGATACTGTACAGGTGACTGCTGTCATGTCGCAACACCCTCAAGGTGTTCAACACATCTTATGTGGTGGATTGATATTATGCCTACACAAGATGTGCACAGGCCTGTAGGATGTCTAGTGTTCCACATCTACAATATGACCATTATACAAAGGCCATGGTTGAACCATGTGTAGCCATTGTACGACAGGGTGTACACACAAGCACTACATGTCTACTGTGTGTGTTGCTCCATGTCTTTGGCCATCCTCCATGGCCATGTGTGTACATGTGTTGTCCAAATTATTGTGATGGGCATCTATTTCACATGTCTGTGTTGTCCCATATGACATACATGCTCCACTAACAACAGGATTATGCAGATAAAGGATGGCATGTGGGATATGTTTTCAGGTTGGGTTGGCAATGTAGCAGCCAGGCCACTAGATGTCATGGACATGTCAAGATAGCACATCTCATAGTGTGACATTCATAGCAGGGCTATGATCCACACTGGTGAATCCTGTGTGCTGGCCATACTCCAGCTCACTGTGTAGTACTGTTTGTATTCACCACATGTGTAGATCTGATCTGTAGTACGTCCCTAAAGTGAACAGCACCTACACCATTGTATGCACAGCTGTCCACACATCTGGCAATGACAGTTTGTGAGGATTTATGTCAGTGAGATGATTCACATAGTCTGCAAGTGTTGCACATGGGTAGTCATTGTGATGCATTGCAGGTCCGACCTGTATATTATGACAGGACCATACATTATGTGTACATGTTGTAAACAGCCACACGGCAGATAGATTTGTGCATTATGGTTCCTGATAAATAATAACACTCTCACCTGCAATGGGCTGCTGTCACAGCAGAACACCAGAGGTACCTAAATAGGAGTAACACAGCAGTATGAGCATAATCCACCCCTGTATAAAGGTTACAGGGTGCAATGTGTATAACACATACACCAGTACATTAGACTATACTATGGTGTATGCACATGTGTGCATACACAGAGTAGCATACTATAGTATGCGGCATGTGTATATACATGCCTTGCATATGATGTTATATTACATATTGTACAGTGACACATGCAACTATATGGAATATAGTTGTTATAGGTGCAGTACTGACTTACCAAGCAACTCCAGGCTCAGTGGTTGAGAGACACCCACCTCCACAATATTGGCTAAGGCTTGTGGATGTGGTTCTGCAGGTGTCACCAGGTTGGCCAGTAGCTCCTTGGTACGTGTGAGTGGCAACTGGGTTGGTGGTCCACCACCTGTTGCACTTTGTTCCCTGGTGATTGCATTCCCATGCTGTTTTGCCCATCTAATGAGGTCTGTACAGTGTCTGTGCACCTGCTGGTAAGTGCGGTTGTGGCCACCCACATCATTAACCCTCCTGCGAAGTTCCATCCACAGGGCATCCCACTGCTGTGCATTTTGTGGCACATGGCTGAACAGGATATCGTGATTGTCGAGTAGGTATGGGATGAGGGTCTCATCCTCCAAGTGGGTAAAAGGGGGTAGCCTTGCACGCAGCATACCTGGAAGACATAATGATGGAGACAGGTCACAGTAGCTCACAGAGACATACAGAGCTACAGCTGAACATACATGTGTATCGCATTAATTAAGTTTAAATAGTTGTATTTGCAAACCTACATGACACTGACGTGTTTGTGTCACACACATGTAACACTCAATGTTGAGCGGATATTATCACCATATATGTGTGTGTGTCACCTGATTACATTGCTCATACTCCATGTTGTTGCTGTCTTGATGTGGGCATGTCTGTTTGCCTGTACTGGTTTTCCTACCTATCATCACATGGCTGGATGTGTCAACATTAATGCAGTCAACCTTGATGCTGTGTATATGTCACATATAAGGACTTACACTGCCTTAACAGAACTGACCTGTGACCCTGCAGACTTGCTCACATAATATTTTACATATATGTGTTCTGCCATATACATCTACACAGCACTGTACAGTGATTCAGCATCCTGCTATGTATCACCTGTGTTGCACATGTGATACACACGGGACACTGGCTAGCCAGATGGTATTTGCAGGGATGGATATCAACTATAGCATGTACAGTCAAAGTCAACTAGTGGGCTATATGCCATGGGCCATATATGAATCTAGGATGAAAGGTTACCTGGCAGTAGCTGACAGGCGTGTCTGTGGGGCCAGGTGGAGCAGTGCCACATTACTGATCCACAGGGTTAATGATACATATAACATGTGTTACCATGCGGTCATCACACCATGTCTGAGAGGGGAGTGATGTGCAGCTTTGACAGACAGGAATGCATAGTATGGCAGGACATCAAGTGTATGGGACAAGGATCTGTCCAGCATGTGGAACGTGGATGTCCATGAAGTATGTGTTCGAGATCAGGATAAGTACGTGTAGCATGTCCAACATCACTGGTTTGGACATGGATTTATTCAGGGCATGCATCATGCTACGTAGTGGAGATGGGGAATGGGAAGGCTGGTGTAGGCCATCTGCACATGGCCAATACCCCTTAAAGGAAATGCATGATCTGATATGGGTCACTTGAGTGTTCTGTATGGCTGGACAATGATCTCTATATTCATGAATGGCACCCTATCATAATTAGGGTTGCCACATATGACTACCTGACAGGTGTGGTGACGTAGCTATCACAGGAAAGACAACTGCCCAGCTGCATCCCTCACACACAAGTGTCCATTATGTTGACTGCTGCCTAGGTGGTAGTTCACGGGTACATGGTTATTAACATAGGGGTGACAATGCAATATGTAGCTGTCAGATTGTGGCCGTACGTCACACACACCTCACCCACAAAGCCCCTTCTGTATGTTGTCCACAACACTCCTGAGTCAGCTATTGTTCCTAGGTCATAGTCATTCACATACTTCAATAGGCAGATGCCTTCTGTTTGTCTGTGAGGTATGGACTACAATGAGGGGGGAATAAAATTCATTAACCCTGACATACTGCAGCTGCCACTGGTGTGATGATCATGTAGTATTGGTTCTGCCAGCAGTCCTGTTGCAAAACACTCCTGTGACATAGGCATCTAGTATACCGAGTGTAGGTGGTACACAGTATGGGTGATGATGTCCTATGACCTGGCAAGGTTATGATATGCAGTGTGACATCAATCATACTGTCATCTACATCTGTACTGCTGACATCACATAATTGATCAAGGTTCATGGCCTTCCAAACCAGACTCAGCAGGGTAGTAGTAAAGTACTTCCCATTATCAGTGGTGTCTCCCCATTTGTGGGTTGTGATACCTGTTGCTGTGCACCATTCAGTGTGTACACAACCTGACATGGAGCTATGTTTTACATGATGTGTACATGGAGAGCATCTTGTTTTGCCATATGTGTATGATACAACCTGTGATGTGGACAGGTCCCATGCAGCCTGAGTGCAGCTTGCACCTGCATAGTTGTGGGTACAGGGGCCCTGTGGTGTACATGGATATATGCTTGTGTACCTGTTGGGGGTAGGGGGCCATGTTTTTATGTTATCCAAGACCCTATCTGGATTGCTTATTCATGCTAAGCACTTGTTCAGGACTTGTAAGCACTATGTAAGCTAATAATTACTATAGCACTCAATCTTCCTCATTACCTAGAGGTAAGGGTGAACAGGTTTTGTACATACTTTTCTCACTGGCTTAGAGTAATTTAGCTCTTGTACTCACTTTCCTCACTTATCTAGGTGAATGTAGTTCTATATTCAGGCATGTCCAAGAGTCAACTGCCAGTGTTCTCACCTGTCTATCTGATGAATCTAGACATCTTGAGGCAATGTACACATTGCCTCATGTACACAGACAAGCCTCTCAGCCTACCACCCAACACTACAACCTGTGAGAGATGCGCTCATCTAGCCAAACTGAAGGTAAAGGTCTCTCCAACCAAGCCTGACCCTGACTGTCATGTGGAGAAGGTACACATTTACACAACACCACACTCATTACATAAGTCTCACTGAATCTACCCCACCATTAACTGGGAAAACTACTCATGTACCAACACATTAGCTTAACAGTTTCTGGAATTCATAAACACCAATGCCCTGACTCAACATATCCACACACCCACCAGGGGCAACAATATCCTAGATCTAGGCATTACCAACATGAGTGACTGGTGCTCCACACGTGAAGCCAACTCCTCATTGGTCCAATCAGACCATGTGCTGAACACCGTTGATATCCACATCCTGAACCCACCCTCCATTAAGGGAACCACAGTATAATATGTCTACAAGGCCAACTATATGCTTCTTAAGGCAGACGTGGTGGACGTCATGACACCCATGCAGATCGAGAATACTGTTACAACTGCTGAATCTTACACAAATGCACTCTATAAGCACTTACATGAGTGCATGGCTTGTGCTATCCCAAACAGAACCAGGACGCTATACTCCTAATTAATGAAACCAATCTGGTGGTCCCCTGCCATAAACAAAATGTACTACAGGAGGAAGACACTGTTGCAAACGAGAGTACAATCCCATGCATGGAGGAGCTCCCTGGCCAGCCTCAGTAAGAAGGTGAGATCCCTTATAAGATCCTCCAAAGCTAGCTACGAAAACTAAAACACAACTAATACCAACAACAACCACAAAGCATTCTATAGCTATGTCACATATCTCTATGTCAACAACCAGATCTGCTCTGAGTTACAAACTTACAGCACAAAGGCACGAACATTACAGAAACAACTGATATTGGCAACATCCTGGCAGATCCCTCTCAAAGCTGCACACTCTAAAGGCAATATCACAGCATCCATGGGACCGGACAACATCCCAGACTGCATTTTACATGAACTTCAGAATGTTCTGTCTCCCCACCTACACACCATGTTCAATAATAGCCTCACATCAGGCATAGTGCCCCCTAAATGGCGCACAGCAACAGTTATCCCACTCCACAAAGGTGGTGCCACAACGGACCACAGGACCTATCTCCCTATAGGCCTGACTAGTCCGGTCTGCAAGGCTATAGTGCACATCATGGATCACAGTCACAGAGACATGGGGTACCTCCAAACCTTTGACCCCTCCTTGTTTGGCACTGTTAAGGGGGATCATGCCTCCTAAACCTGGTGGACTTCTTAGAGACAGTTACCAAGGCATTAGATGAGGGTAAGGTGGTCCACACAGCCTACCTTTATCTCTCATAGGCTTTCAACACCATTCCTCCTTCTGGTATTATCAACATACCCATCTGCCTGAACATTAACCCCTACATCGTGTGATGGTTTGCAAAGTGGCTCATGGACAGAACCCACACAGTGGGAGTTGCATACTCTAGGTCCGACTGTATACCAGTTACAAGTGGCATCCCCCAGGCTCAGCTCTAGGACCCCTCATGTTCGGTATATAATTTTCTGATGTACAGACAAGGACTGGAGGGCTTTGGCTGCAAAGGTTTGCAGACGACTGCAAACTAGGGGACATAATTGTTTCCCCAGCTGTTACAGACACCCTTTGGAAGGGTTGCACTGAGACGGATACCTGGTGTTAATGTCATGGCATCAAGCTGAATGCCTGAAAGTGCATAGTCATCTCCTTTGAATATAATTAATTACTCGCAGACTACCACATAGGTGCTAGTCCCCTACATACAGAAAAGGTAATAAGGGATCCGAGAACCCCAGTAGATAGCAATCTCTCCTTCGATACCCATAATGACAAGGTGGTTAGAATATCCTTCTACATGGCCCCCTAATCTCTAATGGATTCGCATCCAGATCAGAGGGGCCATTGTGACTCTACTCATGACATATTAGACCCATTAAAGGATACAACATCCCATTTGGGATATACCTTACAAGGCAACTGCAACAGCTTGGAAGACCACACCAGTACCACACCAATAGGATTACTGACCTCAAACAGATGACCTATGCAGCCCGACCTAAGAAACTCTAGCTGTACTCAGTTGCATACCACATACTCACAGGTGATCTCTTGACATACAAGGCCCATGTCCAACCCTGTATTGCTGGATATGCTCCACCGAAACAGAGGCCCCTGAGAGCAACATGCTCTAGGGATATACACCTAACCACAATGATGAGTAGGACATGCTGGAAGGATAGATTCCTTACCTGGACAGTCCCCATGGTTTGGAACATAATTCCAATGTACATCAGGCAGGGCCCTTCAGAAGCACTCTTCAAGGGAAACCTTGACGTGTGGATGGGAGACAGACATGTACCCAGGGGATCACTGCAGTGGCTCTGCTGGACAGAGGCACAGGGAACTAATGGCTCTGCCATTCAGAGGCACAGGGAACCAACCTATGGAGGTGGCGAAAGTCAACACACTCTAGCTAGGCTTACAAATACCCTTGGTAAGACAGCCTAGTACCTACCTTTGCACATATTACATGTCTTATGTGCATGGATAGTTAAATAGCTCTTCCATTTTACTTTTCTATCATGCTGATAAACTTTCGGCTGACTAAAGACATATGTATCCTGTTATCGTGGATTGTAAATGCCAATTGACTAAACTAATGTTTGCCTAACATTACAGTAATGCTATGTAGCTTGTAATACACATCTGCCTACAATACTGTACATTACACAGTTATTGGCACAATATCCCACAATGCAAATCATAATTGCACAGTCGCTTAACCTTCCACATGTTATTCTCTGTAATACACCCATACATATGGCAACAGTTACAATATATCAACACATACTATCCCCTGTTATAGCACATACTTGTTGGACCAGCCCTACCATTGACATCGGCTGGTGAGGAGTATTTCTGTTCAAAGCCCTTATATAGCATCTCTAGTGGTGTATGCAGTGTTTTCCTTGTGACCTACAGCAGTACACACAAATACTACAAGTGTTACTATGCTCAACAATACATCACTACAAGATAACTGTTTCCACTATATGGATTGCGTGTACTTTAAATACTACAGAAAGGTACTACATACACAACATGATGACTGTTCTACATACCTTATTAGTAACCCGAGGTGTCGTTAACTGTTGATTCAATCCTTTTCAGTTTGTGTTTCAATGTTCTTTGTAACGTTCTGCTGGTATATACTGATGGTTTGAATGTGTGATAACACATCCTTTTCTAGTTACATATCAGTAACATGTGGTATTCTGTCCACCAATTGCTGTTTCAAAGTAGTTAATTAGATGCACATCAGCTGTATTAGCCGATACCATGGCAACAGTGGTGTAAAACTGGGTACTCCTTTTGGGCGTTGTCCTTTTGCCTTAGTTTCGAGGGAGACAGCCTAGATGAGTTGTTTGCAATATATTTCAACAACTATATGGAGACACACAGAGATACATTAGCTTCCTGACTCCCGTGGACTGTGCATAATTTCTAGACAATTTAGTTCTACATGTGAGTACAGCTGTTATATTTCGGAACAGTGCTACTTATGCAGGGTTTGTTTGTACCTGATACTTCTGCAGATGTTTAAGTCTGCCAAGGATGTTTGGCCAGCTCAGGGCCGTATGGCTATGCATGAACTGTTATGTGGTATACAGTGTGCTCACCAGACATCCTTGATTTGATGTACAAGTGTAGCATACTGTGCTGTTACTCACTAATTGCTAACACATCCCTCTGAAATGGGATTAGTGCAAACAAACCCTGTTACATCAGCAGCTGTTCCATTGTATAACAGCAGCTATTTCACATAGGGCCATGTTAGTGTGTCTCTGACAAGGTATGTTAAGGCTTCTGCAGATGTCATACAGTGAGTGAATGATTTGTGAGGTTATTAGAGTTTGTATTGTAATATGTTTGGGTGTGGGGGTGATGTTGGTGGGTGTGCTTAGCAGATGCAGTTGTGTAGGAACTGCTTTTATACATAATCGCTATGTGCATGAGGGTTCCTTCCCTATTTGATCACCTATCCTTTTGTGGACTAATACAATGGCAATTGCAGGCTGATTCATTAAGGCACTGTTATGTGGTTCCGGTATAGCATGCAGGTGATGTTAGTCCTTAAATTCCTTCAGTAATACATCTGAATGTAATAACATGTTGCTACATGATAGCTGTGTATTTCTGTCATAGGTATTTGCAGTCATCATAGTTGTGTTGGTGACTGACCCTCTTTGGCTAGGGTTGCCACCTTTTCATATGGCCATAGTGGGACCTTTTCGGGACACACATCTAATTTTACAGGCCGACATAAACCCATGGTCAGTACAAGGGATAGAACTTTCCTGTCTTGCCTAAATATAAGCTTATTCTTGTAGCAGTTTAGTTGCTTATCCTGTTTCCTGTAACATGTAGGTATTTTAGATACAGAAATAACTATTGTCTGCAACTATTGCAGTACATATGGGGCATAATTATGTCCTACAATCCCAGAACATTTGCCACATTTAATATATTTGGTCAGGACACAACCGCCCAAAGAGGGAGTGTCCCTCGCAAAGTGGGACAGGTGGTAACACTATCATTGGCTCATGTCCATAGCACATATTTGTAATAGTGTATAGGCATATACTCTCCATATCCTTTGTTCATAAAGGTTGGTAGTGGCGGAATGTGTGATTGCTATGGTCCATGTTATACACATATATGAACACTTCAACCGCTGTACACGGGAGACCTACAGAATCCTGAAACCACAGAGTTCTGATGCACACAGTACCGGGACCAGACTCCCATACCCCACATTACCGACACCGACAGTAACTTGTGAAAGTAACACAAACATGGAACACATGCACACAGATACACTGCTACCCAACACATCCAAACAAACCATCCTACACTACGTATGAGCAGGTGGCCAAGCCCCCCTACACTCCCCATGTAGGTGTCTGTACCCCCCACACCACCGCCTACTTTAATATTCTACCTCCCAGGTCATGCAAACAGACGCACAAAGCTAACGCACACCCAAGAACACACACCACACGCAGAACACACACTTACACACACTACAGCCCTAAGAAACACACTTACACACAGTAACCTACCTGAACCGCAACACCAGAAGCACTAACTGTCCATTAACATCATGAGTTTACACCTCGCACATCTGGTGTTTCGGTACTGTGTTCTTTTGGACCTTAAGCCTTGGGATTACGCGCGTCGGTATGTAAAGCAGTCGGTATGTGGTAGGTATCCCATTTATATGTACTCCATGGTTATGTAGATGTTGTTAACCTATCTACGCCCAATCTCTATATATATATATATGATGATGTATATATATATATATATATATATATATATATATATATATATATATATATATTATATATATAGATATAACATACGCCTTTCATTGGGTACATGCCGGTTTGTCCTATTTCAACACATTCCTACCTTTTGTGTTTTATCCTGTCAGTATACACAACTGCCATTGGTATATCTCAGTAGCTTAGTGGTATGTTATTGTGATGAATGTGTATATGGTTGCGTGTGCTAATCCTGGCAATGATATTTTACCTCTCAGAGCAGGCACTGGTAGTGCAAGGGTGATTAACCCACATTTCAGCGGTTGTGTGTTCCCCATGTTTATTATTATGTGGAGAACTACCTATATATGCAAGCTGTGTTTAAGGTATACTATGCAACATGTACACATCTGTAAAGATTCCTGTCAGGGATACTCCCCATTATTTGGAACTACATCCCTGATTACATTATACAAAACCCCTCACTAACACTCTGGGGAATCCTTGCAGAGTGGGTGGTGAACAGTGACTACACTCCAGGGATCCTACAATTAGCTCTGCGCCACAGAGGGACAGTTAGTTAATCAATGGGGTGGCAACAGCAGACACGTTTTGCCTCTGCTTATGAATGGCCTAGGCAGTTGGACATGTACCTACCTATGTATCTATGAACCTGTACATACAGTATGGACACATGCTGATAGCTTAATTTACTGTTCAGGTATTGACTTACCTTGTGCCAATGGCGGTTGTGTGTACAATAGTTGAGGGCTACCTATGTAGGATGCACACAGTAGACCACCTATACATGACAATTTACAGGTGGTCATGTGTGTGTGCAGGTGGAGAAGGGTGCCAGTCCATGAGTGCCTACACTGTCAGTGTGTGTGCTATACGTTCCCCCTTTGCCAAGGCATGGGCATACTGGGCATGCCTTCATCTACTTACTGGGGCTTGCACAGGGTGTTCGTGGTCTGAGTCCACCTGTGCCTGTGGGTCCCTTGGCAATGGTGGTGGGCTATGAGGGCCTTCACCATTCTGTCCCTGCCGCAGCTGTTTCTGCAGGATCATATTGTATAGCATGGCACATACTATGAAGATGTGGGCACATGTTCCTGGAGAGTACTGCAAGGCTCCACCAGATATGTCCAAGCAACGGAACCATGATTTCAGTATCCCAAACATGCGCTCTATGATGATTCTGGTTTCTGCGTGTACCTCATTATGGCATTCTTGCATGGCTGTGTGTGCATTTCTGATGGGAGTCATCATCCATGGTTCCAGTGCATAGCCAGCATCCCCCACCAGGTGGCCATACGGGATGTCCCCCTAACAAATACCTGATACAGCTGTGAGGCATGCCAGATGTGGGAGTCGTAATAGCTTCCAGGGTTGCCAGCACACACATCCATGATAATGCCCTGGGCATTGAAAATGACCTGGCAGTTGATGGAGGGGAATCCCTTGTGGTTTATGTAGTGCCTACCATGCTCACTGGGTGGTGACTTGATGTGTATGTGCGTGCAGTCTATTGCACCCAGTACCTCCAGGTAATCTGCCACATGGTGGAAGAGATGCATATTGCTGGCCAACTCCTCTTGCGTTCAGGGGAAGTATATGTGCTCATTGGCATGTGGTAACATAGCATCCAGGAACTGGTAGAGTACCCTGGATGCTGATGCCTGTGAAATCCCCTTGATATCCCCAGTTGGCCTTTGGAAGGTACCTGTGGCTAGTATTCTCAAGCTTAAACATACCTTCGTGTCCACTGGGATGGGTTCCCCTCTGTTACTTCTGGCTCTGAGGCATGGCCGGCACAGCTCAACAAGTTGCTGTATGATGTTCATGTCCACCCTGTAATGCTCTATCTCCAGATCATGTAGCCCCTGGTAGGTTACCCTGGGTCTGAACACTCTTCTCCTCCTCCAGTGCCTGAGATGGTTGTCAGCATCATCCTCCACACCACCATCAGTCTCCAACACATTCTGGTGAATCAAAGCTATGGCGGCCCCTAACATGTTTCCCGTCTGTATACACCAATGGTGCAGAGTGTCTGGGAATACACAAGTGTGTGTGTGCGGCTTTCACACTTTATACTATTGATCAATGGATGATGCTGGTGTAATTGGGTGTGTTTATGTTATTCCAGCTGCAGGGTATCTTAATTATTGGTTTTACAGCAGGTACTGCTATTGTGAGTCCTTTGGTGTTGACTTGCGCTTGTCTGCCGTGATTCATCTATTGCCCTTTACTTCTATTTTCAACCGGATTCCCCTCCCATTGTCAGGCATGCATCCAGCTGCTGCCTTTTTTGTTTTGTGCTTTCACAACCCAGGATTGTGTTGGGAAATGTGTTATGTAGCTGATCTACTGCAAGTTTGTTTTGTTCTGCTGTGACAGTTCTCTTTTCTTTGCTGTACGGAACCTCCCCTTTCCTGTTCTGCAGGTAGCTGCTAGCAGTCTTGTTAGCTGTTGTCTATGGCCCACTGTGAGTTTCTAGGTGTTAATTACTCATTTGTACTCCAATTACCATGCTGCAGCATTTCCTTATTGTCTTCCCATATCCTTCCTGTTTCGGCTGTGGTGCGCATCGCTTTCAGCCGTTTACTGGTTTTCGTGTGCATTTTCATCCACATTCACATGAACTTTCGGTTACCTTGTGTGCTCTCAGCTAAGCAAAGCTATGGCTACTTCCACACCCCTATCCTGTGGCTTTGCTTAGCAACACACAACACAGATTAGCAATGATCCAATGTGCTTACAGCTACGGTGGCGCGCCCCTCTCTTGATGTCATGTTTACCTCCAGGCCACACCTTGGTGTTGTACTGCTATGCCATGTGGTACATCCTTATGCCGGTGAGGTGTTTGTGATTCAGTATTACTTGACTCATTTGCATGGCATTGACTGTTAATTCCTAGTTACCACATGGAACTCTGTCACAGACCCTTAGCAACCCTTGTGCCATGGCTGTAGTGTAGCATGCATGCCATTGACTATTATGGGGATATCATGAATTGCGTTACATTGCAGTTTTATGATATCTAAATATATTTTCCTTGTGATCCCATTTGTGCACCGATGCACTGCAGTTTTACTTTGCGTTGGTGTGGCCATGACATTAAATGTTATTTTTAATATGTTGTGCATGTTGTTTTATGCCATCGGCTATATATTTAGCCATTGGCATATATTAACTTTATAATACGTAAGTTTGGTCAACTTTCATGCCTCCAATTTTTTGTTTGACGAAATGTAAACCGTTTTTTTTTTGGTTTACATTTCTACATGCTTACAATATGCCTGCACCACTTCATGAATCGCTATATAGCTTAATTTGCATGCTACACTGCTGCACATGGGGTAATTAGCATACATGCACCAGGAGCTACGCAGCTCTGCCGTATGCTGGTAGTGCACGTGGAAACAGCTCTTACCTGAGTCGCTCGGCGGCCATATTTGGCACTAGATCACCAATGCTACTCCGGCACATGGTGCAAGCTTCATGAATCCCGGGATTATGATTTAAAAGGTGTCGGGTTAACAAGCATTAGCTTGCATGTAAATACCTTGCTGTTCCTCTGTGACATGGAGGAATGAGGCCTTGATTATTACCCAGGTGACATGAAACTGATTAGTGGCTCAAACACTGAATCAGTCAGGTGATGGGAATGGGAGTGATTAGCTGATGCTACCTTCCTCATCCAGACTGAAGGGAGGTAGTCCGGTGAGAGGCAAACCTGACATCTGCTTGAGAGAGAGATGCATGGCATGTAATACTTGGAACCAGGAACATTCAAGCTTTGCCCAGCTGTGACTCTGCATTAGATTTCATAAGGGATGAGCAGGAATGCACACATATACAGGGGCAAGAACATCAAGCCTTTACATCTGCCAGTAGTTGAGAGATTAGGTTCTAATTAAAGAAAAAAAACATCATGGCTGCCTGCATGATGCCATCACCATTAATGACTGGAGTGAGCGAGTGAATATGACCAGATGGTTAGCTGGCATGGAGGACATAAATATCTCATAATAATAATAAGAAGAAGAATACCTTGATGCTTGATATACCTACTTGACATAAAGTCTGCTGAATTTATTCTGATAACAAATGAAGTTTAACAATGTACAAAGTCATAACAGCTCATTATCTAAATGAAAATAAAACATCCATGTTTAATATCGTGAGTTTTCCATAGCTATAAAAGAATTGTTCTGCAAATATATATGTGTGTGCGTGCTTATGCCTGTCTGACTGTCCATGTGTCTCTGAGTCTGTGTGTTCATGTGTGTGCATGTGTGTGTCTGTCTGCTTGTATGTGTCTATGTGTCTCTGTGTGTGTTTATGTTTTGGAGAAGAACTATCTATTTTATTTCTGTATCACACTTTCACCTGAAGACAATCCGCAGTGGTGCAGCGGTAGCGTTGTTGCCTCACAGCAAGAGGTTCTTCCATTCGATTCTCAGCTAGTGTGTGGGGAGTGCCTTCTGTGTAGAGTCTGCATGTCCTCCCTGCTGGTCGAGTGGCATTCCGAAATACATGCGTGAATGGGCGTGCCTTCATTGAAGGCTGGGCGTTGAGCTGGCAACTCAGCACTGTGAAAATCTACTGCCAATCATTAACGGACCGGAGTTTTGCTGTGGTGACCCCTAACCAGGAAAAGCCGAAAGACAACAACATCACACATTCGCCTGAAGATTAACAGCAAAAGTGACAGAATTAGCAAATGTCTTCAGCTCTTGCTTAAACATGCTTTATAAAAATGTCCTTTGTTTAAAGCAAGCTTATAAAATTGTTCTTAAAGTGCCAATCTTTACATTAATTGAAATAATAATCCATATTTGGACAATGGCAAAGATGTTGCAATTTTGTAAACTGTTATATTAAAACCAATGCACTGGGATATTCTTTTTAGCTTCCCTTCCAAATACCAGTGAAGGTTTAAAAAAAAGTAGTGAACATGAATATATTTAAGACAGTGCTTCAGAGGTCCAGTGAATATCTACAATACAGACTGGTCTAGACACCAGTCCTTCTACAGTGCACACAAATGATAAACACATAGAAGTGACCAGAATATAAAACAAGAATTTTTAAAATACACCAAAGTTAATGAGATAATACAAGACAGAAGTAAAGTAAATTATAAGGGAAATACATCTATTTTATATATTTTTTACCCTGTCACTGTCAAGGTTTCTAAATATGTACGTTTGCAGATGTATAATTAATTTTAAGACATGGCAAAGCTGCACATAAGAGATTGCAGAAAACATATCAAAAAATGTAAGAGATGGATAACTTTACAATTCTGCTGCAAAGCTGACTTTATGAAGTAAGGGAATTAAGCTATGGTTATGGCCCAAATCACCCAGATGCAACAAGTATTGTAGAAGCTAAAGAATCTGATTTGAAGTGGGAGACAATTAAAGACGTTCTTGCCTACTGTCCTGTCTTGTCTGGGAACCTTGAGAGTCAGGTTGGGGAATACCCAGGGCTGTGACTACTGAGGGAGACCAGGGACCAGTGGCAGAAGTATCAGCAGTTAATAAGTTGTGCAGGACAATGTTCACTGTGAAGTGTAGGTGACCCCATGGAAATGCCCCCATTTATGCATACAGCTTAAGGCACATCCAAGCAGAAAAAAGCTGTCAACTTCTATGTGATAGAGCAGTACACTGGTTCCTTTCCTTTGCCCATGGATATGTTATAACTTTGTAGCCATAAAATATTTTCTCCCTATGCAAAGAATATCATCAGCACTGCAGTGTACAAAGTCCCAAAGTCACCAGTGATGAGGATAAAAATATTAAAAAAATGGGAGTTGTATTGAAACTGTAAATAGTGTCCATGTTCTAGATGCAGAAGAGAAAAGAAGGCTGCAATATTCTGCAGCATACTGATCCTTTATGTATGTGTTTGACAAAACCTGTCTAACTGCAGAGGTGTTAAAGTACAAGCTCGCAATGTGTCATTATTACGTAACAAGGCAGAACCAAGCTGATGACATTACATGTATTATCAAAAGAAGCTGCTAATATTATGACTTTGTCAAATGTAGAAACCCATTACTAACATGGGTTTCTAGGCCATCATAAACATGGGTTTTTAAGCCATTACTAACATGGATTTCTATTACCTGTATTAATTAAAGGTGCGTACACAGTGAAAGTATGAGTAAAGGTGACATGTACATTATTCTCTTGTGGAGATCCTGAATTGAAATGAATTGCGATGCAGAACCTTCCCACTTGAGTATTAAGCACAAGGGGGAAAGGTTAATTTTTAGTCTGGTTAAAAAAAAATCAAAATCCTTGCTTGGGACCACATTTTGCTTCCTGTGAGAGCTGAATAAAATTATGCAGACATCTAAAGATATGAAAATAGAAAAATAAATCCACTGATAGTTTAAGATTATCTTAATAAATGCATTAGCTAAGAGCAACATATCATGTCATGTATTCCTTTTTTTTCCTCTAAACAGAAACCAACAAGGTTTGAGATTTTTCTTGTCCTACTTCGTGTTAACTCAACACAATATAGAAAGCATCTACTGAGTAGTGAAATGTCGCAACAAGTCAGGGGGGAAAATGATTGAGCAATAACAGACAAAAAAATTAAACAAAACAATCTGATCCAGAGTATAAATGGAAAGAAAAACAACAGCTGATTGGAAGTTTAGCTTAACCAATGGTCCGAACAAAAGAAGGTTGAAAGAGCGGGACAGAAAATACCATAAAATAATACCTACAAGAAAGAATGCAACAGAGCGGAAGATGATTATAGCTATTTATTAGCTTTCTGTTTGTACTAAATTACAGAGTTCTGAGTGTTTATATGCACTTTTAAAAGATAGCAACACACTTGTAAATAAAATGCAAACTCAGTATTGCAATTCAAGACTATAACTAAGGATGCCATTAATCCAAGAAATGTCAGAAACAACTTTCTGAATGCAAACCTCCCTTCACTGAAATAAAATTGCCTGACTAATATAAAATATAAAATGTATGCACAGGAATAAAAAAGTAAATAGCCAGAATACTGCTGAGAGAACTTTACAACACTGCAGAAATCAGCTTCAGCATTCAGAAATGTTGCATTTGGTTGAGCAAAGCATACATTGTTGTCACCAAACAAACACTGATCTGTATACTGAGCTTTATTAAGTTTAAAATGTGCATGTGTATTTTTTTGCTTATTTCTTTATTAGCGACTATTCCTATGATGTTTCCAACAATGCAATCACATGCCTTAGGTAATTAAATAACTACAGATTAGATGTGATTACTACCAATACTCAACATTTACCAGGAGGTTTAAAATTTGAATTCAGCATTCTACTTGATACTGTAAGACTTAGACACATGCAAAATTGCAATTACTCAGTTGACAGATAAAGGGATGTCAAAGCACCTCTCTGTAATACAGACTTTTCAATAAGCCATCCCAGGTATTTTTGCAGTCATAATCTGGTGGTATGCTTTTGGCTAGAAATAATATTCAGTTAGACCTCAGAAATATAACTTTTCCTGAGTAAATGCTCTTTTAAATGTTCTGTGGCATTGGCTGTATATGAAATCTATATCTAATTACACAATCTCATATTTCACTTTCCTAATATCATTAAGTGAGGAAAGCAACTTTCTTCACTCAGCACTTGAAGACTCCACAAACACCTCCATTAACAGGCTTTGCCAGCATGCAGATTCAGTACAATTTTGCAATTTAATTTCTGAAAGAATTGCTAAAATATAAATGCTTACGTGTTGCTTTTATAAGTGAAGAAAGCTGCTAAACAATGCTACTATATGTTTCTGAAGGTAGATGAGATGTTTTTATACTGTGTTTATTATTCTGACAAAGTAAGTGAACTTGGCACAAACACCACCATCAATCTAGCATGACTCAGTCACCTGTGCTGCAGTGGCTGTGAAATCAAAAAACACTGTTTTGTCAGTCCTAAGGATTAAAACCCCTGAATATGCAGTACTGTTTTGTCATACCTAAAGATTCAATGCCATGAAAATGCAGTACCATTCTGTCATTTTTAAGGATTCGGTGACTTGAATATGCAGTATCATTTTGTCAATTTTAAGGATTCAATGCCCTAAATATGCAGTACCGTTTTGTCATTGTTAAGGATTCAATGCCCTGAATATGCAGTCCTGTTTTGGCATTGTTAAGGATTCAGTGATCTGAATGTGCAGTACTGTTTTGCATTGCTAACGATTCAATGCCCTGAATATGCAGTACCATTTTCTCAGTGTTAAGGATTCAATGCCCTGAAAATGCAGTACCATTTTCTAATTAAGGATTCAATGCCCTGAATATGCAGTACTGTTTTGTCATAGCTAAGGACTCAATGCTCTGAATATGCACTATTGTTTTGCCATTGTTAAGGATTCAGTGACCTGAATATGCAGTACTGTTTTATCATTGCTAAGGATTCAATCACCTGAATATATAATACTGTTTTGTCATTGTTAAGGATTCAAAGCCATAAATATGCAGTACTGTTTTGTCATTATTAAGGATTCAATGCCGTGAATATGCAGTACTGATTTGTCATTGCTAAGGAGTCAGTGCCATAAATAAGCAGTACTGTTTTTGTCATTGATATAGATTTAATGCCCTGAATATGCAGTACTGTAATTGTTAAGGATTCAATTCCCTGAATATGTAGAACTAGTTTGTCATTGTTAAGGATTCAATGGCCTGAATATGCAATACTGTTTTGTCATTGTTAAGGATTTAGTGCCCTAAATATGCAGTACTGTTTTGTCATTACTAGGGATTCAATGCCCTGAATATGCAGTGTTGTCATTGTAAGTATTCAATGCCATGAATATGCAGCACTGTTTTGTCACTATTAAGGATTAAATACCCTGAATATGCAGTGCCTTTTTGTTGTTAAGGATGCAATGTCCTGAATATGCGGTACTGTTTTGCCATTGTTAAGGATTCAATGCCCTAAATAAGCAGTACTATTTTGTAATTGCTAAGGATTCAATGCCTTTAATATGCAGTACTGTTTTGCCATTGTTAAGGATTCAATAACCTGGATATGCAGTCCCATTTTGTCCTTGTTAATGATTCAATGCCCTGAATATGCAGTACTGTTTTGTCATTTTTAAGGATTCAATGCCCTGAATGTGCAGTACTGTTATGTCATTGTTAAGGAGTCAATGCCCAGAATATGCTGTATCATTTTGTCATTGTTAAGGATTTAATGCCCTAAATATGCAGTACTGTTTTGTAATTGTTAAGGATTCAATGTCATGAATATGCAGTACTGTCATTGTTAAGGATTCAATCCTCTGAATATGCAATATCTGTTTTGTCATTGTTAAGGATTCAACATCATGAATATGCAGTACTGTTTTATCATTGTTAAGGATTCAATGCCATGAATATGCAGTACTGTTTTGTCATTGTTAAGAATTTAATGCCCTGCATATGCAGTACTGTTTTGTCATTATTAAGGATTCGGGTCCCTATTAGTTATTCAAACTTTTCAAAGTTGGAATGTCATATGGTCGACACCATATGATCGAACTTTGAAAAGTTTGATGGTTAAAAGCAATGGCTCTTTACGGCACAGAATGGGAACATTTTCCTTTCTGCACTGAAGTGTGATCTCAGAGTTGGTATATTTAAGAAGGGGGGTGTACAGGGCACAGCCCCATTAATTTGGGGTGCAGGGTTTTTTTTTTTATTATTT
>NC_056737.1:1246551883-1246671883 GCF_019279795.1 Protopterus annectens
GGGGGCACGGAGAAGTGAAAACACACTAAGGAAGGTAGCGGAGATGGGCAGATAGAGAGAGAATGTAAGAAGATGTTGAGGGAGGGATAGACAGATGAAATAAAATAAGAAGAGAGGGGAAGGGGGCCAAGTGTGTGTAGGTAGGGCGGGCAGAAAGAGGCTGGTGCCACGAACAAGACGACCAGTAGCAGAAAACAATCAGTCAGGAGGTAGAGAACAGGTGGAAAAGTAAAGGTGGGTTAGAAAGGTAGGGAAGACTTGTGTGGGGTTAGTAATAAAATGCTGTATAGGGTAAAAAGATGTGTTTAAGAAAGAAAGAAAGAAAACAAGATAAAAATCAGGTTAGAACATTAAGAAGAGCAGTAGGAATTACTAAAGATAGTGAAAGTAGGAGAATGAAATGACAAGAGCGCCACCTAGTGGCCAGGTAAAAGAAAGAAATAAAACAGACAAGTGAAACTGGAGGTAAACTAAGTATGAAGAGCAGGAAACAGGGAGGTCAGGGTAATATCATTAAGTGAGGAAAGAACCTTTCTTCACTCAGCACTTGAAGACTCCACAAACACCTCCATTAACAGGCTTTGCCAGCATGCAGATTCAGTACAATTTTGCAATTTAATTTCTGAAAGAATTGCTAAAATATAAATGCTTACGTGTTGCTTTTATACGTGCAGAAAGCTGCTAAACAATGCTACTATATGTTTCTGAAGGTAGATGAGATGTTTTTATACTGTGTTTATTATTCTGACAAAGTAAGTGAACTTGGCACAAACACCACCATCAATCTAGCATGACTCAGTCACCTGTGCTGCAGTGGCTGTGAAATCAAAAAACACTGTTTTGTCAGTCCTAAGGATTAAAACCCCTGAATATGCAATACTGTTTTGTCATACCTAAAGATTCAATGCCATGAAAATGCAGTACCATTTTGTCATTTTTAAGGATTCGGTGACCTGAATATGCAGCATCATTTTGTCAATGTTAAGGATTCAATGCCCTGAATATGCAGTACCGTTTTGTCATTGTTAAGGATTCAATGCCCTGAATATGCAGTCCTGTTTTGGCATTGTTAAGGATTCAGTGATCTGAATGTGCAGTACTGTTTTGCATTGCTAACGATTCAATACCCTGAATATGCAGTACCATTTTCTCAGTGTTAAGTATTCAATGCCCTGAAAATGCAGTACCATTTTGTAATTAAGGATTCAATGCCCTGAATATGCAGTAATGTTTTGTCATAGCTAAGGACTCAATGCCCTGAATATGCACTATTGTTTTGTCATTGTTAAGGATTCAGTGACCTGAATATGCAGTACTGTTTTATCATTGCTAAGGATTCAATCACCTGAATATGTAATACTGTTTTGTCATTGTTAAGGATTCAAAGCCCTAAATATGCAGTACTGTTTTGTCATTATTAAGGATTCAATGCCGTGAATATGCAGTACTGATTTGTCATTAGTTCCCACCTTTAGAGGGTTACCAAAGATCCACAAACAACCGTCAGACCCCCCATTGAGACCGATAGTCTCAAGCAAAGGCTGGCTGACAGAACCTCTATCTATATACTTAGATAAAAAATTTAAGCCAATAGTTAACAACACCAGCCACATACTCAAGGACACTCAACATTTCCTTGAGAATCTAGCAAGTCTCAATAGAGCTACACCAATTGGAAAGGATGATTTATTTGTTACACTTGATGTAAAATCGCTATTTACATCCATTCCTAACACTATAGGAATAGAATATGTTAGGCTGTTTTTGCTTGAGAACCACATTACAAACAACAATGTCATCTGTTGGATGACATTATTGGACATAGTGCTTGAAAACAATGTTCTGTTATACAATGATGGCTACTATCTACAGAAAAAGGGAGTAGCCATGGGCACTCCCTGTGCCAATCCTTATGCCAATCTGGTATTGGCATTTTGGGAAACAACATATGTACTAAAGAATTTGACATATGTCCATTGTCTCAAACACTACAATAGATTTGTGAATGATGTTTTTATTGTATGGGGGGGAACTGAACAACAGCTGATGGAATTTGTTGAATATATCAATGGCACGACCAATTTCTTGATTTTGAATGTTCATATTCACATCAGATGATAGAATTTTTGGATGTAATGTTAACTAAGGGCAACAATGGGATTGATACAGATTTACATAGGAAGTCCTGTTGGAAGAATAGCCTTCTACATCGAAACAGCATGCATCCCAGACATATACATTCCAACATAGTACAGAACCAAGTCCTTAGAGCATCGAGACTAACCACGCAAGACATAACTTACCATCAGCAGCAAAGTAGACTGCTAGATAACTTTGTCTCTAGAGGATACAAAAAAACTGAGGTGCAGAAAGCCATTAAGATGGGCAATATACATAGAGCCGGTAAAGGTACCCCATTTTTTAACAGGGACAATGATTTTAGGTATGAGAATACCACTAGCAATACTGAAATCAAAAATAGGTTAGTAATTCCTTTCACCAATAGAAACACACATATAAAACAAATTTTGGAGGACAATTGGAGATTATTGAAAGCCGATGACAAAATTAGGAACTTAGTGAGCGAGAAGCCGAGCTTAGGTTATAGAAACATGAAATCATTGAATAGGCTTCTATGCTATGAAAAAATGCATAGGGGCCCTACTTTGACATCGAAGGAAGGCACTTTTCCCTGTAATGCATGCAATCAATGTAAATACATAGCGGAAGAAGCAACTTTCATACACCCTTATACAGGGCATACATATAGATTTAAAGGCTTTGCCAATTGTGGTCTATTTGGCACAATGTCAGTTATGCAAAATGTTCTATGTTGGAAAAACCAACAGAACGTTACGTGAACGCATAAGAGAGCACATCTATGCTATAAACAAGGAAAATACCACCAATGCACTGGCACGACATGTAATAGAGAATGGTCTAACGCATTGTTTTAGATTTAGGGTGTTGGAAAAAGTGAATAGGACAAGTAGGTTGGGGAACCCCAAAAATAGAACAGAGGAAGTAGAAAACAAGTGGATCCTTAGGCTGCAAGCCCATAAACATGGTCTAAATGAGAAGATCTCACTAAAACCATTCCTAGCAGCCAGACCACTTAAACACTGAAGCTTTGTATATAGACACAATAAGCTTGCTAAAAAACATTGATTTTTATATGTTTTTTTAGTGAGACATTTTAAAAATGGCATATATATTTTTTACTAGACATCATAGTTTTTTCTATTTTATTTTTTTATATATTTTAATAAGCTAATTTACATAGACAGAACTTTATAAACTTGGTCAATAAGTTCAATGGAGTTTTCAGAAGAAGACTTCAAAGGATGTAATACACTTGTTGAAACAACATTTTCATTATGTTATGCATATAATATTGTACTGAGTGACTAACTTTTAAAGTACCATTGAATTCTTTAGGCACAGGCACTTTAAATATGATTAGTCAACTGCTTGACATGAGATTATGTTGTGCAAAGAAGCTGCATCTAAAGAGTGGTTTTTATGTGTTTTATGAATAATGCTGAAACAACACTTTTATAAAGTTATTTCAACTGCACTTTGTTATGCACATAATGCTGGGTTAAGTGATCAACTTTTAAAGTACTACTGAATTCTTTAGGCACAGGCACTTTAAACATGAATAGGTAATTGCTTGTTATGTGATTAAGCTGTGCAAAGAAGCTGTATTTAAAGAGTGGCTTTTCACTGAATGTTATTGAAGTCTGAAGAAGCATCATAGGATGTGAAAGCGCTTACTATTTTATTCTGTTCCTGTCAATAAAAAGTGGAATATATCATTGGCTGTTGTCATTTTGGATTTGTTTGCTGATAATTTTTGGATTTCTACATAGCTGTTGGTGCATCCTTGGTTTTTGTTCTCTTATATACTGATTTGTCATTGCTAAGGAGTCAGTGCCATAAATAAGCAGTACTGTTTTTGTCATTGATATAGATTTAATGCCCTGAATATGCAGTACTGTAATTGTTAAGGATTCAATTCCCTGAATATGCAGTACTATTTTGTCATTGTTAAGGATTCAATGGCCTGAATATGCAATACTGTTTTGTCATTGTTAAGGATTTAGTGCCCTAAATATGCAGTACTGTTTTGTCATTACTAGGGATTCAATGCCCTGAATATGCAGTGTTGTCATTGTTAAGTATTCAATGCCATGAATATGCAGTACTGTTTTGTCACTATTAAGGATTAAATACCCTGAATATGCAGTACCTTTTTGTTGTTAAGGATGCAATGCCCTGAATATGCAGTACTGTTTTGCCATTGTTAAGGATTCAATGCCCTAAATAAGCAGTACTATTTTGTAATTGCTAAGGATTCAATGCCTTTAATATGCAGTACTGTTTTGCCATTGTTAAGGATTCAATAACCTGGATATGCAGTCCCATTTTGTCCTTGTTAATGATTCAATGCCCTGAATATGCAGTACTGTTTTGTCATTGTTAAGGATTCAATGCCCTGAATGTGCAGTACTGTTATGTCATTGTTAAGGAGTCAATGCCCAGAATATGCTGTATCATTTTGTCATTGTTAAGGATTTAATGCCCTAAATATGCAGTACTGTTTTGTAATTGTTAAGGATTCAATGTCATGAATATGCAGTACTGTCATTGTTAAGGATTCAATCCTCTGAATATGCAATATCTGTTTTGTCATTGTTAAGGATTCAACACCACGAATATGCAGTACTGCTTTATCATTGTTAAGGATTCAATGCCATGAATATGCAGTACTGTTTTGTCATTGTTAAGAATTCAATGCCCTGAATATGCAGTACTGTTTTGTCATTATTAAGGATTCGGGTCCCTATTAGTTATTCAAACTTTTCAAAGTTGGAATGTCATATGGTCGACACCATATGATCGAACTTTAAAAAGTTCGATGGTTAAAAGCAATGGCTCTTTACGGCACAGAATGGGAACATTTTCCTTTCTGCACTGAAGTGTGATCTCAGAGTTGGTATATTTAAGAAGGGGGGTGTACAGGGCACAGCCCCACACTTGGGGGGTGCAGGGGTTTTTTTTATTTTTTATTATATTTTCGAAGTTTTAAACTTCACTCATATGTTGTCGAACATATTGATGTTCAAAGTTTTGAAACGTTGAATATATAATATAGACCCTAAGGATTCAATGCCCTGAATATGCACTACTGTTTTGACATTGTTAAGGATTCAATGCCATGAATATGCAGTATAATTTTGTCATTGTAAAGGATTAAACACACTGAATATGAAGTACCATTTTGTCATTGTAAAGGATTTAATGGACTGAATATACAGTACTGTTATTGTTAAGGATTCAATGACGAGAAAATGCTGTATCATTTTGTTATTTTTAAGGATTCAGTGCCATGAAAATGCAGTATCATTTTGTCATTGTAAAGGATTTAACACCCTGAATATCGAGTAATATTTTGTCATAGTTAAGGATTGGGTGTCCTGAATATGCAGTACCATTTTGTCATTATTCAGGATTCAATGTACTTAATATGCAGTATTGTTTTGTCATTGTTAAGGATTCAATGCCCTGAATATACATACTGTTTTGTCATTGTTAAGAATGCAATGCCCTGGATATCCAGCACCATTTGTCATTGTTAAGTATTCAATGTCCTGAATATGCAGTACTGTTTTGTCATTGTGAAGGATTCAGTGCCCCAAATAAGCAGTACCATTTTGTTATTGCTAAGGATTCAATGCCCTGAATATGCAGTACCATTTTGTCATTGTTAAGGATTCAGTGCCCTGCATATTCAATACTGTTTTGTCATTGGTAAGGATTTGATTCTCTGAATATGCAGTAAAATTTTAAAATTGTTAAGGATTCACTGCCTGGAACATGCAGTACCATTTTGTCAGTGCCAAGGATTCAATGTATTGAATATGGACTACTATTTTGTCATTCCTAAGGATTTAATACCCAGAATATGCAGTACCATTTTGTCATTGCTAAGGATTCACTGCCTTAAATATGCAGTACTGTATTGCCAGTGTTGAGGATTCAATACCCTGAATATTCTGTAATGTCATTGTTAAGCATTTAGTGACCTGAATATGCAGTATCATTTTGTCATTGTAAAGGATTTAACACCCTGAATATGGAGTAATATTTTGTCATAGTTAAGGATTGGGTGTCCTGAATATGCAGTACCATTTTGTCATTATTCAGGATTCAATGTACTTAATATGCAGTATTGTTTTGTCATTGTTAAGGATTCAATGCCCTGAATATACATACTGTTTTGTCATTGTTAAGAATGCAATGCCCTGGATATCCAGCACCATTTGTCATTGTTAAGTATTCAATGTCCTGAATATGCAGTACTGTTTTGTCATTGTGAAGGATTCAGTGCCCCAAATAAGCAGTACCATTTTGTTATTGCTAAGGATTCAATGCCCTGAATATGCAGTACCATTTTGTCATTGTTAAGGATTCAGTGCCCTGCATATTCAATACTGTTTTGTCATTGGTAAGGATTTGATTCTCTGAATATGCAGTAAAATTTTAAAATTGTTAAGGATTCACTGCCTGGAACATGCAGTACCATTTTGTCAGTACCAATGATTCAATGTATTGAATATGGACTACTATTTTGTCATTCCTAAGGATTTAATACCCAGAATATGCAGTACCATTTTGTCATTGCTAAGGATTCACTGCCTTAAATATGCAGTACTGTATTGCCAGTGTTGAGGATTCAATACCCTGAATATTCTGTAATGTCATTGTTAAGCATTTAGTGCCCTGAATATGCAGTCCTATTTTGTCTTTGTTAAGGATTCATGCCCTGAATATGCAGTACTGTTTTGTCATTCCTAATGATTCAATACCCTGAACATGCAGTACCATTGTCTCATTGTTAAGGATTCAATGCCCTGAATATGCAGTAGCATTTTGTCAGTGTTAAGGATTCAATGTCTTGAATATGCAGTACTGTTTTGTCATTCCTAAGGATTCAAAGCCCTGAATATGCAGTACCATTTTGGCATTGTTATGGATTCAATGCCGTGAATATGCAGTACTGTTTTGTCATTTCTAACAATTCAACGCCATAGATATGCAGTACCATTTTCTCATTGTTAAGGATTCAATGCCCTGAATATGCAGTACTGTCATTGCTAAGCATTAAATGCCCTGAATATGTTGTCCCATTTTGTCATTGTTAAGAATTCAATGCCCTGAATATGATGTCCTTTTTTGTCATTGTTAAGGATTCAATACCCTGTATATGCAGCACAGTTTTGTCATTGGTATTGATTCAATGCCCTGAATAAGCAGTACTGTTTTTGTCCTTATTAAGGATTCAATGCCCTGAAAATGCAGTAATGTTTTGTCATTGTTAAGGTTTCAGTGCCATGAATATGCAGTACTGTCATTGTTAAGGATTCAATGCCCTGAATATGCAGTATTTTTTTGTATTGTTAAGGACTCTGTGCTCTGAATATGTAGTACTGTTTTTTCATTGTTAAGGATTCAATGCCCTAAACACGCGGTATTGTTTTGTCATTGTTAAACATTCAATGTCCTGAATATGCATTACTGTAATGTCATTAAGGTTTCAGTGCCTTGAATATGAAGTACTGTATTGTCATCCTTAAGGATTCAGTGCCCTGAATGTTTAGTACAATTTTTCATTGTTAAGGATTCAATGCCTTGAATATGCAGTACCATTTTGTCATTGTTAAGGATTCAGTGCCTTGAATATGCAGTACCATTTTGTCATTGTTAAGGATTCAATGCCCTGAATATGCAGTACTGTTTTGTCATTGTAAAGGATTCAATGTCTTGATTATACAGTACTAGTCTGTCATTCCTAATGATTCAATGTCCTGAATATGCAGTACCATTTTGTCATTGTTAATGTTTCAATGCCCTGAATATGCAATACTGTTTTGTCATTCCTAACAATTCAATCCCCTGACTGTGCAGTACCATTTTCTCATTAAGGATTCAATGCCCTGAATATGCAGTACAGTATTCCCATTTTTAAGGATTCAGTGCCATGAATATGCAGAACTGTCATTGTTATGTATTCAGTGCACTGAATATTTAGTCCCTTTTTGTCACTGTTACCGATTCAATGCCCTGAATATGCAGTACTGTTTTGTCCTTATTAAAAATTCAATGCCCTGAATATGCATTATTGTTTTGTCATCCTGAAAGATTCAATGCCATGAATATCCAGTGCTGTTTTGTCATTGTTAAGAATTCCATGCTCTGAATATGCAGTACTGTTTTGTCATTGTTAAGGATTCAATACCCTAACTATGCAGTACCATGTTGTCATCATTAAGGATTCAATTCCCTGAATATGCAGTTATCATTTTGTCATTGTCAAGGATTCAAAGCCATGAATATGCAGTACTGTTTTGACATTGTCAAGGAATCAGTCCCCTGAATGTGCAGTATTGTTTTGTCATTGTTAAGGATTCAATGCCCTGAATGTGCAGTACTGTTAAGTCATTGTTCAGGAGAAAGTGCCTTGAATATGCAGTGCTGTTTTATCACTGTTAAGCAGTCAGTGCCCTGAATATGAAGTACTGTTTTGTCATTGTTAAGGAGTCAGCGCCCTGAATATGCAGTCCCATTTTATCAATTTTAAGGATTTAATGCCCTGAATATGCAGTGCTGTTTTGCTATTGTTAAGGATTCAGTGCCCTGAATATGTAGTACTGTTTTCATTACTAAGGAGTCAGTGCCCTGAATAAGGAGTACCTTTTTGTCATTGTTATGGATTTAATGCTCTGAACATACATGTCATTTTTAAGGATTTAATGCCCTGAATATGCAGTACTATTTTGTTGTTGTTAATGATTCAATGCCCTGAATATGCAGTATTGTTTTGTATCTGCTAAGGATTCAATGCCCTGAATATGTACTACTGTTCTTTCATTGTTAAGTATTCAATACCCTGAATATGCAGTACTGCCTTATCATTACTAAGGAGTCAGTGCCCTTAATAAGCAGTACTGTTTTATTATTGTTATGGATTTAAACCCATGAATATGCTGTACTGTAATTGTTAATGATTCACTGCCTGGAATATGCAGAACAGTTTTGTTGTTATTAAGGATTCAATGCCCTGAATATGCAGTCCCATTTTGTCATTGTTAAGGACTCAATGCACTGAATATGCTGTACTGTTTTGTCATTATTAAGCATTCAATGCCCTGAATGTGCTGTACTGTTTTGTCATTCTAAGGATTCAACGCCCTGAATCTGCAGTACTGTTATGTCATTGTTAAGGAGTCAGTGCCCTGAATAAGCAGTACTGTTTTGTAATTGTTAAACAGTCAGTGGCCTGAATATGCAGTACAGTTTTATCATTGTTATGGATTCAATGCCCTGAATATGTAGTACTGTATTGTCATTGTTAAACAGTCAGTGCCCTGAATATGCAGTAGTTTTATCATTGTTATGGATTCAATACCATGAATATGCAGTGCTGTCATTGTTAAGGATTCATTGACCTGAATATGGAGGACTGTTTTGTCATTATTAAGTACTCAGTGCAGTGAATATGCAGTATTGTTTTGTCATTGTCAATGATCAATGCCCTGAATATGTAGTACTTTTTTGTCATTGTTAAGGAGTCAGTGCCCTGAATATGCAGTACTTGTTTGCTTTGTTAAGGATTTAATGCCCTTTAAATGTAATAATGTTTTGTAATTGTTAAGAATTCAATGCCATGAATATGCGGTATCATTTTGCTTTTGTAAAGAATTCAATGCCCAGAATATGCAGTACTATTTTTTCATTCTTAAGGATTCAATGCTTTGTATATGCAGTATTGTTTTGTAGTTGTTAAGGATTCAATACCCTGACTATGTACTACTGTTCTGTCATTGTTAAGTATTCACTGCCCTGAATATGTAGTACTGATTTATCATTGCTAAGGATTCAGTGCCCTGAATAAACAGCACCATTTTGTCATTGTTAAGGATTAAGTACCCTGAATAAGCATACCATTTTGTCATTGTTAAGTATTCAATGCCCTGAAGATGTAGTACCATTTTGTCACGGTTAATAATTCAGTGCCCTGAATATGCAGTACTGTTTTGTAATTAAGGATTCAGTTTCTTGAATATGCAGTACAATTTTACCATTGTTAAGGATTCTCTGCCTTGAACATGCAGTACCATTTTGTCAGTGTTAAGTATTCAATGTCTTGAATATGCAGTACTGTTTTGTCATTCCTAATGATTCAATGCCCAGAATATACAGTACCAGTTTGTCATTGTTAGGGATTCAATGCCCTGAGTATGCAGTACCATTTTGTCATTGTTAAGGATTCAATGCCATGAATATGCAGTACTGTTTTTTCATTGTTAAGGATTCAATGCCCTGTATATGCAGTATTGTTTTGTCATTGTTAGGGATTCAGTTCCTGAAATATGCAGTACTGTTTTGTCATTGTTAAGAATTCAATGCCATGAATATGTAGCACTGATTTGTCATTGCTAAGGAGTCAGTGTCCTGAATAAGCAGAACTGTTTTGTCATTGTTGTGAATTTAATGCCTGAATATACAGCACTGTCATTGTTAAGGATTAAATGCCCTGAATATGCAGTACTGTTTTGTTGTTATTAAGGATTCAATGCCCTGAATATTCAGTTCACTTTGGTCATTTTTAAGGATTCAATACCCTGAATATGTAGCACTGTTTTGTCATTGTTAAGGATTCAATGTCTTGAATATGTAGTACTGTTTTGTCATTGGTAAAGATTCAATGCCCTGAATGTTCATTACAATTTTGTCATTGTTAAAGATTCAATGCCTGGAATATGCAGTACTGTTTTGTCTTTGTTAAGGATTCAATGCCCTGAATATGCAGTACAGTTTTTCATTGGTAAGTATTCAATGCCCTGAATATGCAGTTATTTTAATGTTAAGGATTTGATGCCCTGAATATGCTGTATCATGTTGTCATTATTAAGGATTCAGTGTCCTGAATATGCAGTAACATTTGTCATTGTTAAGAATTCAATGCCCTGAATATGCAGTACTGTTTTGTCAGCGTTAATGATTCAATACCCTGAACATGCAGTACCATTTTGATATTGTTAATGATTCATTGTCCTGAATATACAGTACTCTCATTGCAAAGTATTCAATTACCTGAATATGCAGTACTGTTTTGTCCTTATTAAGGAATGAATGCCCTGAATATGCAGTACTGGTTTGTCATTGTTAAGGATTCTGTGCCCTGAATATGCAGTACTGTTTTGTCATTCTTAAGGATTCAATGTGCTAATTATGCAGTATAATTTTGTCATTGTTAAAGCTTTAATGTCCTGAATATGCAGTACTGTTTAGTCATTGTTAAGGATTCAATGCCCTGAATATGCAGTACCATTTTGACATTAAGGATTCAATGCCCTGAATATGTAGTACCGTTTTGTCATTGCTAAGGATTCAATGCCCTGAATATGCAGTACTGTTCTGTCATTGTTAAGAATTCAATGCCATGAATATGTAGCACTGATTTGTCATTGCTAAGAAGTCAGTGGCCTAAATAAGCAGCACCATTTTGTCATGGTTAAGGATTCAATGCCATGAATATGCAACACGACTTTGTCATTATTAAGCATTCAATGCCCTGTACATGCAGTACTGTTTTGTCATTGTTAAAAGTTCAATGCCCTGAATAAGCAGTAATGTTTTGTCATTGTTATGAAGTTAATGCCCTGAATATGCAGTACTGTCATTGTTAAGGATTAAATGCCCTGAATATGCAGTACTGTTTTGTTGTTGTTAAGGATTCAATGCCTTGAATATTCAGTACAGTCTGGTCATTTTTAAGGATTGAATGCCCTGAATATGTAGTACAGTTTTGTCATTGTTAAGGATTCAATGCCTTGAATATGCAGTACTGTTTTATCATTGTTAAGGATTCAATGCCCTGAATATTCAGCCCAGTCTTGTCTTTGTTAAGGATTCAATGCCTGGAATATGCAGTACCGTTGTGTCATTGTTAGGAATTCAATGCCCTGAATATGCTGTACAGTTCTTTCATTGTTAAGTATTCAATGCCCTCAATATGCAGTTCTATTATTGTTAAGGATTCAATGCCCTGAATATGCAGTATCATTTTGTCATTGTTAAGGATTCAGTGGCCTGAATATGCAATAACATTTATCATTGTTAAGGATTCAATGCCCTGAATATGCAGTACCATTTTGTCATTGTTAAGGATTCAATACCATAAATATGCTGGACTCTTTTGTCATTGTTGAGGATTCAATGCCCTTAATATGTAGTACCATTTTGCCATTGCTAAGGATTCAATGCCCTGAATACTCAGTACTGTTATGCCATTGTTAAGGATTCATTTCTCAGAATAAGTAGTACAATTTTGCCATTGTTACGGATTCACTGCCCTGAACATGTAGTACCATTTTGTCATTGCTGAGGATTCAATGCCCTGGATATGCAGTAATGTTGTCATTTGTAAGGATTCATTTCTTAGAATAAGCAGAAAAATGTTGCCATTGTTAATGATTCACTGCCCTGAACATGTAGTACCATTTTGTCAGTGTTAAAAATTCAATGCCTTGAATATGCAGTACTATTTTGTCATTCCTAAGGATTACATGCCCTGAATATGCATTACCATTTTGTCATTGTTAAGAACTGAATGCCCTGAATATGCAGTTCTATGTTCTTATTGTTAAGGATTGAATGTTCTGAATATACACTACATTTTGTCTTTGTTAAGGATTCAATGCTCTGAATATGCAGTGCCATTTTGTCTTTGTAAGGATTCAATGCTCTGAATATGCAGTCCTGTTTTGTCATTGTTAAGGATTCAAGTCCTGTAATATGCAATATTATATTGTCATTGTTAAGTATTTAATGCCATGAATATGTAGCACTGATTTGTCATTGCTAAGGAGTCAGTGCCCTGAATAAGCAGTACTGTTTTGTCATTGTTATGGATTTAATGCCCTGAATATGCAGTACTGTCATTGTTAAGGATTAAATGCCCTAAATATGCAGTAATGCTTTGTTGTTATTAATGTTTCAATGCCTTGAATATTCAGTACAGTTTTGTCATTTTTAAGAATTCAATGCCCGGAATATTCAGTACAGTTTTGTTATTGTTAAGGATTCAATGCCTGGAATATGCAGTATCATTTTGTCATTGTTAAGTATTCAGTCCCCTGAATATGCAGTTCTGTTATCATTAAGGATTCAATGGCCTGAATATGCAGTTCTGTAACTGTTACTTATTCAATGCCCTGAATATGCAGTATCATTTTGTCATTGTTAAGAATTCAGTGCCCTGAATATGCAGTAACATTTTCATTGTTAAGGATTCACTGCCCTGAATATGCTGTACATTTTTTCATTGTTATGTATTCAATGCCCTGAATATCCATTTCTGTTTTTGTTAAGGATTCAATGCCCTGAATATGCAGTATCATTTTTTTCATTGTTAAGGATTCAATTCCCTGAATATGCAATAACATTTATCATTGTTAATTATTCAATGCTCTGAATATGCAGTACCATTTTGTCATTGTTTAGGATTCAATACCATAAATATGCTAGACTCTTTTGTCATTGTTAAGGATTCAATGCCCTGAATATGCAATACTGTTTTGTCAGTGTTAATGATTCAATGCGCAGAATATGCAGTACCATTTTGTCATTGTTAAGGATTTAATACCATAAATATGCTAGACTCTTTTGTCATTGCTGAGGATTCAATGCCCTGAATATGTAGTACCATTTTGTCATCGCTAAGGATTCAATGCCCTGAATATGCAGTACTGTTCTCTCATTGTTAAGGATTCAATTCTCAGAATAAGTAGTACAATTTTGCCATTGTTAAGGATTCACTGCCCTGAACTTGTAGTACCATTTTGTCAGTGTTAAGAATTCAATGCCCTGAATATGCAGTACTGTTTTCGCATTCCTAAGGATTAAATGCCCTGAATATGCATTACCATTTTGTCATTGTTAAGGATTCAATGCCCTTAATATGAAGTACCATTTTGTCATTGTTAAGGATTCAATACCATAAATATGATGGAATCTTCTGTCATTGTTGAGGATTCAGTGCCCTGAATATGTAGTACCATTTTGTCATTGTTAATGATTCAATTCTCAGAATAAGCAGCACAATGTTGCCATTAAGGATTCACTGCCCTAAACATGTAGTACCATTTTCTCAGTGTTAAGAATTCAATGCCCTGAATATGAAGTACTGTTTTGTCATTTACTAAGGATTAAATGCTCTGAAAGTGTGTTACCATTTTGTCATTGTTAAGGATTCAGTGCCCTTAATGTGCAGTACCATTTTGTCATTGTTAAGAAGTGAATGCCCTGAATATTCAGTACTATTTTCTTATTGTTAAGGATTCAGTGCCCTGAATATACACTACCATGTTGTCTTTGTTAAGGATTCAATGCCCTGAATATGCATTACCAGTTTGTCATTGTTAAGGATTCAATGCCATGAATATGCAGTACCATGTTGTCATTGTTAAGGATTCAATGCCCTGAATATGCAGTCCTGTTTTGTCATTAAGGATTAAATTCCTGTAATATGCAGTGTTATTTTGCCATTGTTAAGTATTTAATGCCATGACTATGTAGCACTCATTTGTCATTGCTAAGGAGTCAGTGCCCTGAATAAGCAGTACTGTTTTGTCATTGTTATGGATTTAATGCCCTGAATATGCAGTACTGTCATTGTTAAGGATTGAATGCCCTAAATATGCAGTAATGCTTTGTTGTTATTAAGGATTCAATGCCTTGAATATTCAGTACAGTTTTGTCATTTTTAAGAATTCAATGCCCTGAATATTCAGTACAGTTTTGTTATTGTTAAGGATTCAATGCCTGGAATATGCAGTATCATTTTGTCATTGTTAAGTATTCAATCCCCTGAATATGCAGTTCTGTTATCATTAAGGATTCAATGGCCTGAATATGCAGTTCGGTAACTGTTAATTATTCAATGCCTTGAATATGCAGTATCATTTGTCATTGTTAAGAATTCAGTGCCCTGAATATGCAGTAACATTTTCATTGTTAAGGATTCACTGCCCTGAATATGCTGTACATGTTTTTCATTGTTATGTATTCAATGCCCTGAATATCCATTTCTGTTTTTGTTAAGGATTCAATGCCCTGAATATGCAGTATCATTTTTTCATTGTTAAGGATTCAATTCCCTGAATATGCAGTAACATTTATCATTGTTAATTATTCAATGCTCTGAATATGCAGTACCATTTTGTCATTGTTTAGGATTCAATACCATAAATATGCTAGACTCTTTTGTCATTGTTACGGATTCAATGTCCTGAATATGCAGTACTGTTTTGTCAGTGTTAATGATTCAATGCCCTGAATATGCAGTGCAATTTTGTCATTGTTAAGGATTCAATACCATAAATATGATGGACTCTTCTGTCATTGTTGAGGATTCAATGCCCTGAATATGTAGTACCATTTTGTCATTGTTAATGATTCAATTCTCAGAATAAGCAGCACAATGTTGCCATTAAGGATTCACTGCCCTAAACATGTAGTACCATTTTCTCAGTGTTAAGAATTCAATGCCCTGAATATGAAGTACTGTTTTGTCATTTACTAAGGATTAAATGCCCTGAATATGCAGTACTGTTCTGTCATTGTTAAGGATTCAATTCTCAGAATAAGTAGTACAATTTTGCCATTGTTAAGGATTCACTGCCCTGAACTTGTAGTACCATTTTGTCAGTGTTAAGAATTCAATGCCCTGAATATGCAGTGCTGTTTTCTCATTCCTAAGGATTAAATGCCCTGAATATGCATTACCATTTTGTCATTGTTAAGGATTCAATGCCCTTAATATGAAGTACCATTTTGTCATTGTTAAGGATTCAATACCATAAATATGCTGGACTCTTCTGTCATTGTTGAGGATTCAATGCCCTGAATATGTAGTACCATTTTGTCATTACTAAGTATTCAATGCCCTGAATATGCAGTACTGTTCTGTCATTGTTAAGGATTCAATTCTCAGAATAAGTAGTACAATTTTGCCATTGTTAAGGATTCACTGCCCTGAACTTGTAGTACCATTTTGTCAGTGTTAAGAATTCAATGCCCTGAATATGCAGTGCTGTTTTCTCATTCCTAAGGATTAAATGCCCTGAATATGCATTACCATTTTGTCATTGTTAAGGATTCAATGCCCTTAATATGAAGTACCATTTTGTCATTGTTAAGGATTCAATACCATAAATATGCTGGACTCTTCTGTCATTGTTGAGGATTCAGTGCCCTGAATATGTAGTACCATTTTGTCATTGTTAAGGATTCAATGCCATGAATATGTAGCACTCATTTGTCATTGCTAAGGAGTCAGTGCCCTGAATAAGCAGTACTGTTTTGTCATTGTTATGGATTTAATGCCCTGAATATGCAGTGCTGTTATTGTTAAGGATTCAATGCCCTGAATATTCCGTACAGTTTTGTCATTTTTAAGCATTCAATGTCCTGAATATTCAGTACAGTTTTGTCATTGTTAAGGATTTAATGCCTTGAATATGCAGTATCTTTTTGTCATTAAGTATTCAATGCTCTGAATATGCAGTTCTGTTATTGTTAAGAATTCAGTGCCTTGAATGCACAGTATCATTTTGTCATTGTTAAGGATTCACTGCCTTGAATATGCAGTAACATTTTCATTGTTCAGGATTCAGTGCCTTGAACATTCAGTACCATTCTGTCATTATTAAGGATTCAATGCCCTGAATATGCAGTACTGTTTTGTCATTGTTAAGGATTCAGTGCCCTGAATATGTAGTACCATTTTGTTATTGTTAAGGATTCAATGTCCTGAATATGCAGTACTGTTTTTTCAGTGTTAACGATTTAATGCCCTGAATATGCAGTACTGTTTTGTCATTGTTAAGGATTCAATGTCCGCAACATGCTGTACTGTTTTGTTAGTGTTAAGCATTCAATGCCCTGAATATGTGGTACTGTTCTGTCATTAAGAATTCAATGCATGGGAGATGCAGTACCATTTTATCATTGTTAAGGATTCAGTGCCCTTGATATGCAGTGCCATTTTGTCATTGTGAAGGATTCAATGCCCTGAATATATTCATTTGGTTTGTACAACAATGTCTGGAGATTTGCCTGGACAAACATATCTAAGCTACAGACGATTTCTAATATAAAGCTGTGGATGATCCTTAAAAGGAAAGATACAGCTTAACTTCATTTTAGCACTAAACCAACTGTACAAAGAGTGTCATGTGTCAGAGAACTGTTCCCAATCGCTGCTTAACTGCAAACACTCCACATTTCATAACATATTTTCAGTATAAAGGAGTGAGACCATCAATATCACTTCACCAAAGAAAATAATGCAGATATCCACCACACACACCCAAACACACACACACACACACACACACACACACACACACACACACACACACACACACACACACACACACACACACACACACACACACACACACACACACACACACACACACACACACACACATTATTTCTGGATAAACATTTCTTTATTAAAGCAACCGTAAGGAGTAGGATTGTGGCTTATACAGTATTCACTTACAAGTACTGCAGTTAGACCACAGGGCTGGTACTCCCACCACATTGATTACTTCTATCAGTTGTACCTCTAGGCTGGTGCTCCCGCCACATCGATTACTTCCAACAGTTAGAGCTCAAGGCTGGTGCTCCCACAATGTTGATTACTGCCATTATATATATTATACTGGTCTTTTTTTTTTGTTTTCTGTGTGACACATTTTGTATAGCTGTTGGATGCATGCATGTTTAGGCAGAGGTTGTCATAATGGCTAAGGCATTTACTTCAGAGATAAACAAGTGCAGGGTTTGATTCTGACCTCTGGTTATTTGCTAGGCTTGTAATATTCTTCAGACTGATAGCCTATTATTTCCCTATGAACCTATGCGTTTACATTTGTGAGGAACAGTTGATTTAAACATGTCATGCCAGTTTGCACAGAAACAAAGGAAAATGACAAGTAAGATGGAGACTTTGAGATGCCTGAGAATAATTTGTCAGGAATGACTGAGAAGGGAGAGATGAGCATGGAAGAGAAATGCATATTGAGTATAAGATGTGAGATCAGAGAAGATGAAGAACACCAGTCCAGGAGCCACCTAGGTTAAGTGCTTTGACATTCAGGAAAGTGCATGGTGAAGACCTGCAAGACTGATACAGTATACATCCCACCAGGCAATCAAGAGAAGAGGATGAGTGACTGGAAAACAAAATAAAAGACTGGCTAACACTCCTGAGAATCTGAGTTCTGCAAGAGCAGCCTGGGAAATTCCAAGCTCCAAGGCAGAGAGGGACTGGGGGAGACCTGACTGAGGTCATGTAGCATGATTGGTTCAGCCATTTGGTGCAAGACTGTATTAGAAAGTATAAAATTCTAGTTGAGGTATTGATAATGAATGTAAGGTGTGTCATGGATGTCCAGGTTAAGACAACATTAGCTAACACGGATCATCCACAGTGTCATTTACAGTGGGGAGAATGGGTAAAAATAAAATGTTGTTGACAATTGTAGGATTTTAGAAGAGTGAATTATGCTCTGTTGGGGGGATTAGTCAAGGATGAGTTAGGAGACTAGAGCCAAACATATGGTATAAACAATGGGGATGAGTTAGTGATCAGCTATGGGAATGGATCATGGAAAGAGTACTTAAGGCTATAGACAAGAGTGAGATAAACAATCAAAAAGAGAAGGTGGCCAACAGGCTAGTATTTAAGGCAAAAGTCAGGCCCTATAAGAGGTTGATAAAAGGGGATGAGGAGGTGGAGAAAGTACAGTAAGTACGAGGAGGGTAGCAAAAAAGGTCACAGAGTTGGTAAGGGAAGCAAATGCTAAAGCTGAAAGGGTGTTAGAAGATGGAACAAGAAGACAAACAACAGCTTGTTTCAGGACATAGCAGAAATAAAAACCTGGCCAGATTAAGCAAGCATAGGCAGGAGATCACACAAAAATGAGAAAAAAGAAGTACTTGAATGATTCCTTGGCTTCATTCTTCACAGAGAAAAGCAGAGGGAGAGTGCCAATCTAGAACAGAAGCAGGGCAGAATGGGAACAATAGTGGACAAACATCAGAACAGAGATGGATAACAGTGGATAAACATCAGAATAGAGATGGATAAAAGTGGAAAAACATCAGGACAGAGAGGGATAACAGTGGACAAACATGGGAACAGAGAGGGATAACAGTGGACAAACATCAGGACAGAGAGGGATAACAGTGGACAAACATGGGAACAGAGAGGGATAACAGTGGACAAACATCAGAACAGAGAGGGATAACAGTGTACAAACATCAGGACAGAGAGGGATAACAGTGGACAAACATCAGGACAGAGAGGGATAACAGTGGACAAACATCAGAACAGAGAGGGATAACAGTGGGCAAACATGGGAACAGAGAGGGATAACAGTGGACAAACATCAGAACATAGGTTCATAGGTTCATACTAGGCTATCTGCCCTGGGGCATTTATAAGCCTAGCCAGAGTGTTTGGCTTTTGCCACCCATTTTAAATTAATTTTGCTATGCCCTTTTTCGAGGTTGGTATACTGTGCCTCTGTCTAACAGTGACACAGAAGTGATACCTGGGGTAAACCTATGATCTCCCATCCACTCATCAAGATTCCTCTTGAAGAGAGTCAATGATGGACTCTGCCTAACCTGGACTGGGATTTTATTCCAGAGTGAAGGGAGCCTCTGGGTTATGAATCTGTCCCTCCAGAATGTCCTATTTATTTCAGTGCTGAGGTTCAAGTCTCTCGAGCGCGTAGCTCAATGGGATTTGGATTTTCTGAGGTACAGCATGTCCATTAATTCTGGGTTGGACATGGCTTTATACGTGAGGCACAGATCGCCTCTGAGCAGGCGGTATGCCACTGAGTAGAGCTGGAGTTTCTTTAACCGGGCAGCATATGGCATTTGTTTGAGCCCTTTGATCCTCTTGGTGAGGTACTTTTGGGGTCTTTCCAGTTGCTGCAGATGTCTGGTAAGGTACATCCCAAAAGGGGCATTGTACTCAATTATGGGCCTGATGAGGGATGAGTAAAGAGGCACAATGACCTCTCCAGATCTAGATGTGAGTCCCTTCATGATTAGGTGGGCTATATAAAATGTTTTTCTAACCACTTTGGCCACGTGGTTGTCAAATGAGAGATTGCTATCAACTTGGGTCCCCAGGTCCCTAATTACTTCTTCTGTACTTAATGGATTACCACCTATGTGGTAATTTGTGGGCACTTTGTTTTTGCCAAAGGGGATGACTATACACTTTTTGGCGTTTAGCTTGAGGCCATGGCTCTGGCACCAGTTGTCTGTTTCTATGAGGCCCTTTTGGAGGATGCTTGTGTCAGCTGGAGAGTCGATTATGGCACCCAGTTTGCAGTCATCTGCGAACTTGGACAGCCACAGTCCTTCCATGTTTGCCTTTACCTCCGAGAAATATATACCGAACAAGAGAGGTCCCAGGACTGAGCCTTGTGGGATGCCACTTGTAACTGGTTTGGAGTCTGACATGGCTCCAGCAATTCTAACCATGTGGGTTCTGTCCTTGAGCCAGTTTGCAACCCATCTAGTGACATACGGGTTTATATTTAAGCTGGTGAGCTTATCTATAATGCCTGAGTGGGGTATTGTATCGAAGGCTTTTGCAAGGTCCAGGTAGGCTGTGTAGACCACCTTCCCCTCGTCAATGGCCTTGGTGACTGTTTCAAAGAAATTGACCTCGTTTAAAAGGCAGGATCTGCCCTTAACAAAGCCGAACTGGGTAGGATCCAGTGTCTGTAGGTCCCCAATATCTTTATTTATGAGGTCCATGATGATCCTTTCCATAGCTTTGCAGACCAAGCTAGTCAGGCTTATGGGGTGATAGCTTCCAGGATCTGTTAAGGCACCACCTTTGTGGAGAGGGACCACTGTTGCTGTACGCCACTCTTTGGGTACATATCCTGTAGTAAGGCTGAGATTGAACAGTAGTTTTATGTTTGGGTTTAGCTCTTCTTGAAGTTCATGTAGGACGCAGCCCGGGACACCATCTGGTCCCATTGATGCTGTGTTTTTTGCTTTGGAGAGGGCGGCTCTTACCTGAGCATCTGAGATGTCGGGGGGGCAGCACTCTGCTGGGATAAATATTCGCCCTTTTGGTGGGGAGGGGGGGGAGAAGTTTGCGCTGAACCTGTCAGCTAAGATGTTGGCAGTGTCTGTGGGTTTGGTGTATTTTTTGTCATTTTGGACTAATTCTGAGCATATCTGGGAATTCCCACCCAGGTTCCTAACATAACTAAAGAAAGCCTTGTGATTATCCTTAGTGTCCTGTGCAATTTTTCTCTCGAAGCTGGCCTTAGACGATTTTATGAGTGCCCGTAGTTTTTTGCTAATACTGATCAGAGATGCCTTCCCTTTTTGGGATTTTGCTCTATCATGTAGTAGCTTCCTCCTTCTATTGTATAGTTTGTTTATAGCTGGGGTCCACCAGACAGGATGTCTGCCTTTGGAAGATTGGGTCTTGGTTTTATTTGGGATCGCATGATCCATGCATTCCTGAAGGTGTTCATAGAATGCATTTATAAAGGATTCTGCGGTCTGGGATGTATTTTCCACAGGCCCGGGGGCTTTGAAGGATTCCACCTCGGTTTTGAGGGGTGTGAAATTTGCTTTAGAGAAGTTTTTACTGTGGTTTTCTGGGCAGGGGGTGGGGTCGGGATGTGAATATCCAGTGAGATTAGTTTATGGTCTGATCTTACCAGTGAGGGATACACTTCTGGTCTGGAGCATAGAGTCCCCATGTTGGTGATGATCAGGTCCAGTATGTTTTCCCCTCTTGTGGGAGTGGTAACAAGTTGTTCCATAGCATTTGAGTTTATAAATTCTAGGAACCTTTGGGCTAGGGTGTTGGAGCTAGAGTAATGCTCCCAGTCTATGTTTGGGTAGTTGAAGTCGCCCAATATAATGGTGTTTGGAGAGACCTTCATATTTTCCAGTGTTCTCAGGAAGGCCGAGTGGGGTTCCTGGGTTTGGGAGGGTGGTCTGTAGCAGGCTATAAACTGGAAGGCAGTTTTACCCACTGTTAGTTGCACATGGATAGTCTATAATGCTTCGTGCTGTGCCACCATCCTGGAGGTGTGGGTATCTTTGACGAATATTGATACTCCCCCTCCTTTTGTGGTTCAGTCCAAGTTTTGGGGCTGAAAAGCATGGTATGAGGTATAACCTGGTAGTGCTGGGGTGCTCTTGGGAGCCTTGAACCAGGTTTCTGTTACTGCACAGATATCGATGTTCTACATGCTAAGGAGAGTTTCGAGTGCGTGCATCTTGAGGTTTAGACTTCTGGCGTTGAGAAGCATTACTCTTAGTTTCTTATCCCTTGTGATACCTATGGAGGTGGGTTTGTCTTTTGAGCCTTGCCTAAAAAGGCACTATGGGGGTAGCAAGAGCCTTTGCCAATATCCAAAAGCCCAGGGGTGACAGGTGCAAGCCGTCCCTAGTGAAGCATCGTGGCTTGTCGAGCATGTCATCCCAGGCTGACAGGCATTGGATCCCCTTTGAATGACACCAGTACTTAAGCCAATTGTTGAAATTGATCATCTTGTCTTCATATTGTGGCATCATTCTTGGTGAGGGTAAGATGCTACTCAAGGTCAGGGTCATACCGGCCTGGGCTACATGCTCAGAGAGCTCCTCTATGTTTCTTTTCATGTAGTCCAGGGAGGTACATCTCAGGTCATTCACACCAGCATGGACAATGACTGAGTCATATTTGTACTTGCCTTGGAGTGACCTAAGTGCGTGTGTTATGTGGCGGATACTAGCGCCCGACAGGGAGCTCACCGTGACCTTCTCCTTGTTCAGCCTGTTGAGCGGGATGTCAGTGTGCTTGACGATAGAGTCACCTATTACAAGTGTATCAGGTGTGTTGTTTAGCCTTAAGGGCTGTGACTGTTCGGCACACTGGCTTTGTGAGCTATGTGTTGCACGTGTTTTGTTTTGGGGTAGTGGTTGCTTGGGTGTCTGCTTTGGAGGTCTCTGCTGCTTAGGCAGATTTTTATTTAGAGCCTCCGAGTATGTTTTTCTGTGTTTATGTGTTTGGTTTGCTGTCGTGGTAGGTCTATGTGAGACTGGAATTGTAGTGAGTGTGGTTTCCTTCTCCTCCTGACTGGTTACACCAGTACTGAGCTGAGAGAGCTTAGCCTCCAGTTTGGCTATATGGTTGCATCTCTCACATGTGTTGGAATTTGTTGGGAGGAGGAGAGGGTTGTCTGTGTACATGAGGCAGTTGTAACATTGCCTCAAGATTCCCAGATTCATCAGCTGGACCAGAGAGGAGATTGACAACTGACCTTTGGACATGCTAGAATAGTATTGGGAATTTCTTTATAATTGAAAAAAAGGGCCAATGGGGAACAAGGTACTCAAGGGGAGTTTGTGAGGGTGTAGTGCTTTTAATTTTTTAGTGCTGACTTAGTGAGCAAGTGCCAGGTAACTTAAATGCAATGTGTTACAGGTAACTTAGGTTCATAGGTTCATAGGTTCATAGGTTCATACTAGGCTATCTGCCCAAGGGCATTTATAAGCCTAGCCC
Source organism: Protopterus annectens (assembly GCF_019279795.1). Taxonomy (NCBI): domain Eukaryota; kingdom Metazoa; phylum Chordata; order Ceratodontiformes; family Protopteridae; genus Protopterus; species Protopterus annectens. The sequence goes on from NC_056737.1 coordinate 1,246,575,570, forward strand.
ATAGTTATTTGGCTTTCGCCACCCCTTTAGTTTGAATAAAACTATGCCTATTATTTTGCTGTGCCTCTGTCGAGCAGTGACACTGAAGTAATCCCTGGGGTATATCTGCGATCCCCCATCCATTGGTCAAGATTCCTCTTGAACAAGGCCAGCGAGGTGCTCTGCCTCACATGCACCGGGATTTTGTTCCACAGCATAGGGAGTCTCTGGGTGATGAATCTGTCCCTCCAGCATGTTCTATTAATAACTGTGTCAAGGTTTAAGTCTCCCGCCCTTGTGGTTCTGAGGAATCTAGATTTTTTTGAGGTGAAGCATATTCATCAAATCAGGGTTTGACATGGCCTTATATGTCAGGCACAGGTCACCTCTGAGCAAGCGGTATGAGACTGAATAGAGCTGGAGTTCTTTCAGTCGGGCAGCATAAGACATATTTTTGAGACCCTTTATCCTTTTGGTGAGGAACTTTTGGGGCCTTTCCAGCTACTGCAGGTGTCTGGTCAGATACATTCCGAATGGGGCATTGTACTCAATCATAGGTCTAATGAGTGATGAGTACAGGGCGATGACCTCCCTTGATCTAGATGTGAATCCCTTCATGATCAGGTGGGCAATGTAGAAGGTTTTCCTAACTACTTTAGCAACATGAGTGTCAAACGAAGGCTACTGTCAACCTGGGTCCCCAGATCCCTGATGACTTCTTCTGTGCTCAGTGGATTGCCACCTATATGGTAGCTAGGGGTAACCTTGTTTTTCCCGAAGGGTATGACTATGCATTTCTTGGCATTTAACTTTAGGCCATGGCTCTGGCACCAGTTATCCGTTTCTGTGAGGCCCTTCTGAAGGATATCTGTGTCAGATGTGTTTCGACTATGGCCCAGTTTGCAGTCATCTGCAAACTTTGTCAGCCATAACCCTCCTGTGTTTGCTTGTACTTCAGAAAAGTAGATGCTGAACAAGAGTGGACCCAGGACTGAGCCCTGTGGGACACCACTTGTGACAGGCTTTGAGTCTGACATCGCTCCAGCAACTCTGACCCTGTGGGTTCTGTCACTTAGCCAGTTTGCAACCCATCTTGTGATGTATGGGTTTACATTCAAGCTGATGAGTTTTTTGATGATACCTGAGTGGGGTATTGTGTTGAAGGCCTTTGCCAGGTCAAGGTAGGCTGTATGGACTGCCTTTCCCTCATCAATGGCCTTGGTGACTGTCTCGAAAAAGTCAACCAAGTTTAAAAGGCATGATCTGCCTTTGACAAAGCCAAACTGGGTTGGATCCAAAGTCTGCAAGTTCCCAATGTCTTTATTTATGAGTTCCATTATGATCCTCTCCATGGCTTTGCAGATAAGGCTTGTCAAGCTAATGGGACGGTAATTTCCAGGGTCGGTGGAGGCACCGCCCTTGTGAAGTGGGACCACAGTCGCCGTGCGCCACTCCTTGGATACGTATCCTGAGGTGAGGCTAAGATTAAACAGCTGTCCTAACTGCGGGTTTAATTCCTCATTGAGTTCATGGAGCACACAGCCGGGGACACCATCCAGTCCCATGGATGCTGTGTTTTTTGCTTTGGAGAGAGCAGTTCTCACCTGGGCGTTGGAGATGTTTGGGTGGGCTACAATCCTCTGGTATAGATATCTCTCCTTTGGGGGGGGGGGGGGGAGAAGTTTGCACTGAACCTGTCAGCCAGTATGTTGGCAATGTGTGTAGGTTCAGTAATCTTCACATCATTTTGAACTAATTCTGAGCATATCTGGGAGTTTCCTCCTAGGTTTCTAACATAGCTAAAGAAGGCCTTATGATTGTCTTTTGAATCCTTGGCGATTTTTCTCTCAAAATTTGCCTTGGATGATTTTATGAGAGCTCTTAGTTTTTACTTATAATGATCAAGGGTGTCTTACCTTTCAAGGATTTTGCTCTATCTTGTAGTAGCTTCCTCCTTTTGTTGTAGAGCTTGTTTATGGCTGGGGTCCACCAGACTGGACGCTTGCCTTTGGTACAAAGAGTCTTAGTTTTGTTTGGGATTGCCTGATCCATGCAGTCGTGTAGGTGCTGGTAGAAGGCATTTGTAAGTGATTCAGCGGTTTGAGTAATGTTTACCACTGGCTCAGGGGCCTTAAAGGAGACCACACTAGTTTTAGAAGTGTGAAGTCGGCTTTTGAGAAGTTTTTCACTGTGGTCTTTTTGTTTCAGGTGGGGCGGGATGAGGACCTCCAGCGAGATTAGTTTATGATCTGATCTCACCAGTGAGGGGTATACTTCCGGTGTTGAACATTGTGATCCCATGTTCGTGATGATGAGATCAAGTATGTTTTCTCCTCTTGTGGGGATGGTGACTAGTTGTTCCATGGCATTTGAGTTTATGAACTCCAGGAACCTTTGGGCTAGAGTGTTTGGGCTTGAGTAGTGTTCCCAGACTATATTAGGGTAGTTGAAGTCACCTAGTATGATGGTGTTTGGAGATACATTTATCCCCTCCATTGTTTTCAGGAAGGCCATGTGAGGTTCCTGAGTTTAAGAGGGTGGCCTGTAACATGCTACAAATTGCAGAGCAGTCTTGCCTATGGTTAATTGCACCTGGATGGTCTCTGATGCATCGTGCGTTGCCACCAACCTTGAGGTGTGGGTGTCTTTTATGAATATGGACACCCCCCCTCCTTTCTTGGTGTTGTCCGGATTTTGGGGCCGGAATGCATGATATGAGGTGAAACCTGCTAGTGCTGGGGTGCTCTCAGGAGCCTTGAACCAGGTTTCTGTCACAGCACAGACATCGATGTTCTCCATACTGAGAAGGGCCTCGAGTGCGCATCTTGAGATTGAGACTTCTGGCATTGAGCAGCATTACCCTTAGTTTTTACTTTTTGTGTTCTAGGGTGGTAGGTTTAGAATTTGAGCCTTGCCTAAAAAGGCACTATGGGGTGGCAAGAGCCTTTGCCAATATCCGAAGCCTAGGGGTGACAGGTGCAAGCCGTCCCTTGACAGCGTGGCTTGTCCAGCATGTCATCCCAGGCAGACAGACATTGGATCCTCTTTGAATGACACCAGAATTTAAGCCAATTATTAAAGCTGATCATCTTATCACTGTATTGTGGCATCATTCTAGGTGAAGGTAGGATACCGCTCAAGGTCAGGGTCATACCTGCCTGGGCTACATAATCAGAGAGCTCCTCAATGTCTCTTTTCATGTAGTCCAAGGAGGTACGTCTCAGGTCGTTGACACCAGCGTGGACAATGACCGAGTCGTACTTGTACCTGCTGTTGAGAGACCTGAGTGCTTGTGTTATGTGGCGGATTCTAGCGCCCGACAGGCAGCTTACTGTGACCTTCTCCTTACTCAGTCTGGTGAGCGGGACGCCAGTGTGTCTGACTATGGAGTCACCTATGACAAGTATGTTTGGTGTTGTATTTGGCCTTAAGGGCAGTGACTGCTTTGCACACTGATTTTGTTGTTTATGTGTTGTTTGTGTGGTGTATTGAGTTTGCAGTTGCTTGGGTGTCTGCTTTGGAGGCCTCTGCTGTTTAGGAAAATTTTTACTCTGAGCCTCCGAGTATGTCTTAGTGTGTTTATGTGTTTGATTCAGTGGTGTGGTTGAGTTATGTGAGACTGGTATTGTGGTGTGTGTAGTTCCCTTCTCCTCCTGCCTGGTCTTGCCAGTCCTGAGTTGAGAGAGCTCAGCCTCCAGTCTGGCTAAATAGCTGCATCTCTCACAAGTGTTAGTGTTACATGGGAGGAGGAGATGGTTGTCCGTGTACATGAGGCAATTGTAACATTGTCTCAGAATTCCCAGATTCACCAAATGGGCAGGAGAGGACGCCAGCATCTGACCCTTCGACATGCTAGAAAGAATTATGAGTTGGTATGAGACAGAAAAGTAGTGGACTTAGCAGTGAAGTGGGCACTCCTGGGGGGTTTTGCTAGTGAGAGATTTGTATAATATAGGAGTGCTTGACCTGCAAAGAGAATGCTTATAAGACAAGGGATATGCTTATAAGACAAGTGCTGAGCTTTTTGAGAAGAAAAAGCGATTTGGAACAAGTGCTGCACTTTTTAGTGTAGGTGTAAACTGTTTAGGTTCCTAACAGAGCAGTTCTAAGGGAAAAATTGAAGAACAGACTTTCTGGAGCCAGAAAGAGTTCAACCTTGTTTAACCGGCGCTGCCCGATTCTGCTCTAGTGGCAACTCAGCTATCAAGGCTAAAGCACGTTAAAGCGTGCTTGATGGCAGGGGCTGGAAAGAAGCAGGAATAGACCCAAAAGGGAAAATAAAACTACAGTTTCAAGTCAGTAACCACCTCTATGGGGGGCAGGGAAGCTGCAAAATGTTAGTCACTGCCACTGATGAACAGAGAGACCCTCCTTCAGCCCAAGCAAAAATGGCCTCACAGAAACTTTCAAACAGTTCAGGAACAGCAAGCCTGTAACTGAACTTTTTTAACTCTCAGAAAAGTGGGAAAAAAGCAAGATTTTTTTTTTGTTTTTGTTTTTTACAGAGATAGCAGAGGTTCACAAGTAATATCAGTGCAGTAAATGACCCCACACAAGAGTGCTAGGTCAAGGACAGAAAATATGCAAGTTTTAAGAAAAAAATGATTTAAAATTAAGTGCAAACAGGAAATTCAGCAAACAGCTTTTGGTTGTGCTCTAAATACAGCTACTAAGACAGAAATCAAGTTTAACAAGCCAGAAAATGTTCAAGCTAGGCAGCTATGCAGAAAAACTTAGCAAATAAACAGAGAAAAAATACTTAAAATCTCAAAAGTGGCTCCCTTCTCTCAGCGTTTTTCCTCTTGGAGGGTGCTTCACCAACAGCCAACAAGCCTGAAAAGACGCTCAAACCACGAGGCAACTAGGTTTTAAGAGAGGAAGATGAAGGAGTTATGGAAATGACCCCTAGTGGCCAATAAAACTACAGTTTCAAGTCAGTAACCACCTCTACGGGGCAGGAAGCTGCTCAATGTTAGTCACTGCCACTGACGAACAGAGAGACCCTCCTTCAGCCCAAGCAAAATGGCCTCACAGAAACTTTCAAACAGTTCAGGAACAGCAAGCCTGTAACTGAACTTTTAACTCTCAGAAAAGTGGGAAAAAGCAAGATTTTTTTGTTTTTTTTTTACAGAGATAGCAGAGGTTCACAAGTAATATCAAGTTATAACAGTGCAGTAAATGACCCCACACAAGAGTGCTAGGTCAAGGACAGAAAATATGCAAGTTTTAAGAAAAAAACGATTTAAAATTACGTGCAAACAGGAAATTCAGCAAACAGCTTTTGGTTGTGCTCTAAATACAGCTACTAATACAGAAATCAAGTTTAACAAGCCAGAAAATGCTCAAGCTAGGCAGCTATGCAGAAAAACTTAGCAAATAAACAGAGAAAAAATACTTAAAATCTCAAAAGTGGATCCCTTCTTCTCTCAGTGTTTTTTCCTCTTGGAGGGTGCTTCACCAACAGCCAACAAGCCTGAAAAGACGCTCAAACCACGAGGCAACTAGGTTTTAAGAGAGGAAGATGAAGGAGTTATGGAAATGACCCCTAGTGGCCAATAAAACTACAGTTTCAAGTCAGTAACCACCTCTATGGGGCAGGGAAGCTGCTCAATGTTAGTCACTGCCACTGATGAACATAGAGACCCTCCTTCAGCCCAAGCAAAATGGCCTCACAGAAACTTTCAAACAGTTCAGGAACAGCAAGCCTGTAACTGAACTTTTTTAACTCTCAGAAAAGTGGGAAAAAAGCAAGATTTTTTGTTTTTGTTTTTTACAGAGATAGCAGAGGTTCACAAGTAATATCAAGTTATAACAGTGCAGTAAATGACCCCACACAAAAGTGCTAGGTCAAGGACAGAAAATATGCAAGTTTTAAGAAAAAACGATTTAAAATTAAGTGCAAACAGGAAATTCAGCAAACAGCTTTTGGTTATGCTCTAAATACAGCTACTAATACAGAAATCAAGTTTAACAAGCCAGAAAATGCTCAAGCTAGGCAGCTATTCAGAAAAACTTAGCAAATAAACAGAGAAAAAATACTTAAAATCTCAAAAGTGGCTGCCTTCTCTCAGCGTTTTGTCCTCTTGGAGGGTGCTTCACCAACAGCCAACAAGCCTGAAAAGACACTCAAACCACGAGGCAACTAGGTTTTAAGAGAGGAAGATGAAGGAGTTATGGAAATGACCCCTAGTGGCCAATAAAACTACAGTTTCAAGTCAGTAACCACCTCTACGGGAGGCAGGGAAGCTGCTCAATGTTAGTCACTGCCACTGATGAACAGAGAGACCCTCCTTCAGCCCAAGCAAAAATGGCCTCACAGAAACTTTCAAACAGTTCAGGAACAGCAAGCCTGTAACTGAACTTTTTTAACTCTCAGAAAAGTGGGAAAAAAGCAAGATTTTTTTTTTTGTTTTTGTTTTTTGCAGAGATAGCAGAGGTTCACAAGTAATATCAGTGCAGTAAATGACCCCACACAAGAGTGCTAGGTCAAGGACAGAAAATATGCAAGTTTTAAGAAAAAAACGATTTAAAATTAAGTGCAAACAGGAAATTCAGCAAACAGCTTTTGGTTGTGCTCTAAATACAGCTACTAATACAGAAATCAAGTTTAACAAGCCAGAAAATGCTCAAGCTAGGCAGCTATGCAGAAAAACTTAGCAAATAAACAGAGAAAAAATACTTAAAATCTCAAAAGTGGCTCCCTTCTTCTCTCAGCGTTTTTCCTCTTGGAGGGTGCTTCACCAACAGCCAACAAGCCTGAAAAGACGCTCAAACCACGAGGCAACTAGGTTTTAAGAGAGGAAGATGAAGGAGTTATGGAAATGACCCTAGTGGCCAATAAAACTGCAGTTTCAAGTCAGTAACCACCTCTACGGGGCAGGGAAGCTGCTCAATGTTAGTCACTGCCACTGATGAACAGAGACCCTCCTTCAGCCCAAGCAAAATGGCCTCACAGAAACTTTCAAACAGTTCAGGAACAGCAAGCCTGTAACTGAACTTTTAACTCTCAGAAAAGTGGGAAAAAGCAAGATTTTTTTTGTTTTGTTTTTTACAGAGATAGCAGAGGTTCACAAGTAATATCAAGTTATAACAGTGCAGTAAATGACCCCACACAAGAGTGCTAGGTCAAGGACAGAAAATATGCAAGTTTTAAGAAAAAAAGATTTAAAATTAAGTGCAAACAGGAAATTCAGCAAACAGCTTTTGGTTATGCTCTAAATACAGCTACTAATACAGAAATCAAGTTTAACAAGCCAGAAAATGCTCAAGCTAGGCAGCTATGCAGAAAACGCTAGCAAATAAAGAGAGAAAAATACTTAAAATCTCAAAAGTGGCTCCCTTCTTCTCTCAGCGTTTTTCCTCTTGGAGGGTGCTTCACCAACAGCCAACAAGCCTGAAAAGACGCTCAAACCACGAGGCAACTAAGTTTTAAGAGAGGAAGATGAAGGAGCTATGGAAATGACCCCTAGTGGCCAATAAAACTACAGTTTCAAGTCAGTAACCACCTCGCCGGGGGGCAGGGAAGCTGCTCAATGTTAGTCACTGCCACTGACGAACAGAGAGACCCTCCTTCAGCCCAAGCAAAAATGGCCTCACAGAAACTTTCAAACAGTTCAGGAACAGCAAGCCTGTAACTGAACTTTTTTAACTCTCAGAAAAGTGGGAAAAAAGCAAGATTTTTTTTTTTTGTTTTGTTTTTACAGAGATAGCAGAGAGGTTAAGTAATAATCAAGTTATAACAGTGCAGTAAATGACCCCACACAAGAGTGCTAGGTCAAGGACAGAAAATATGCAAGTTTTAAGAAAAACGATTTAAAATTAAGTGCAAACAGGAAATTCAGCAAACAGCTTTTGGTTGTGCTCTAAATACAGCTACTAATACAGAAATCAAGTTTAACAAGCCAGAAAATGCTCAAGCTAGGCAGCTATGCAGAAAAACTTAGCAAATAAACAGAGAAAAATACTTAAAATCTCAAAGTGGCTCCTTCTTCTCTCAGCGTTTTTACCTCTTGGAGGGTGCTTCACCAACAGCTAACAAGCCTGAAAAGACGCTCAAACCACGAGGCAACTAGGTTTTAAGAGAGGAAGATGAAGGAGTTATGGAAATGACCGCTAGTGGCCTATAAAACTACAGTTTCAAGTCAGTAACCACCTCTACGGGGGCAGGGAAGCTGCTCAATGTTAGTCACTGCCACTGATGAACAGAGACCCTCCTTCAGCCCAAGCAAAAATGGCCTCACAGAAACTTTCAAACAGTTCAGGAACAGCAAGCCTGTAACTGAAGTTTTTTAACTCTCAGAAAAGTGGGAAAAAAGCAAGAATTTTGTTTTTACAGAGATAGCAGAGGTTCACAAGTAATATCAAGTTATAACAGTGCAGTAAATGACCCCACACAAGAGTGCTAGGTCAAGGACAGAAAATATGCAAGTTTTAAGAAAAAAACGATTTAAAATTAATTGCAAACAGGAAATTCAGCAAACAGCTTTTGGTTGTGCTCTAAATACAGATACTAATACAGAAATCAAGTTTAACAAGCCAGAAAATGCTCAAGCTAGGCAGCTATGCAGAAAAACTTAGCAAATAAACAGAGAAAAAATACTTAAAATCTCAAAAGTGGCTCCCTTCTTCTCTCAGCATTTTTTCCTCTTGGAGGGTGCTTCACCAACAGCCAACAAGCCTGAAAAGACGCTCAAACAATGAGGCAACTAGGTTTTAAGAGAGGAAGATGAAGTAGTTATGGAAATGACCCCTAGTGGCCAATAAAACTACAGTTTCAAGTCAGTAACCACCTCTACGGGGCAGGAAGCAGCTCCATGTTAGTCACCGCCACTGACGAACAGAGACCCTCCTTCAGCCCAAGCAAAATGGCCTCACAGAAACTTTCAAACAGTTCAGGAACAGCAAGCCTGTAACTGAACTTTTAACTCTCAGAAAAGTGGGAAAAAGCAAGATTTTTTGTTTGTTTTGTTTTTACAGAGATAGCAGAGGTTCACAAGTAATATCAAGTTATAACAGTGCAGTAAATGACCCCACACAAGAGTGCTAGGTCAAGGACAGAAAATATGCAAGTTTTAAGAAAAACGATTTAAAATTAATTGCAAACAGGAAATTCAGCAAACAGCGTTTGGTTGTGCTCTAAATACAGCTACTAATACAGAAATCAAGTTTAACAAGCCAGAAAATGCTCAAGCTAGGCAGCTATGCAGAAAAACTCAGCAAATAAACAGAGAAAAAATACTTAAAATCTCAAAGTGGCTCCTTCTTCTCTCAGCGTTTTTCCTCTTGGAGGGTGCTTCACCAACAGCCAACAAGCCTGAAAAGACGCTCAAACCATGAGGCAACTAGGTTTTAAGAGAGGAAGATGAAGGAGTTATGGAAATGACCCTAGTGGCCAATAAAACTACAGTTTCAAGTCAGTAACCACCTCTACGGGGGCAGGGAAGCTGCTCAATGTTAGTCACTGCCACTGATGAACAGAGACCCTCCTTCAGCCCAAGCAAAATGGCCTCACAGAAACTTTCAAACAGTTCAGGAACAGCAAGCCTGTAACTGAACTTTTTAACTCTCAGAAAAGTGGGAAAAAGCAAGATTTTTTTTTGTTTTGTTTTTACAGAGATAGCAGAGGTTCACAAGTAATATCAAGTTATAACAGTGCAGTAAATGACCCCACACAAGAGTGCTAGGTCAAGGACAGAAAATATGCAAGTTTTAAGAAAAAAACGATTTAAAATTAAGTGCAAACAGGAAATTCAGCAAACAGCTTTTGGTTGTGCTCTAAATACAGCTACTAATACAGAAATCAAGTTTAACAAGCCAGAAAATGCTCAAGCTAGGCAGCTATGCAGAAAAACTTAGCAAATAAACAGAGAAAAAATACTTAAAATCTCAAAAGTGGCTCCCTTCTTCTCTCAGCGTTTTTTTCCTCTTGGAGGGTGCTTCACCAACAGCCAACAAGCCAATGCAAAAATGACAAACAGTAACTTTCTTTCAAGTGAAATAAGGAAATAAGTACAGTAAGCAATGCAGATATCACTAGGGATCCACAGAAGAGCTGAAAAGCCACGTTTTAGGTGGAATTAGGTTTTTCAGGGAAATAACAAGCAAACAAACAACAAGCATACAAACAAAGCTAGATTCAGCAGGCCTGGATCTAGTCTATGCTACAGCAAACAAGGTGTACCAATTTCAGTAAGAAACAGTTCAAATATGCAGGCACTATAAGCCTTTAACCAGAAATTCCCAGCTCAGAAGGGCAGAGTCCAGCCTCTCCTCCCACAAGAGTGCAGCCCACAAACCTTCTTAATGTAAAATAACTGGCCTGAAGCCCAAGTGCTTAAACCAGAACTAATACACTTTTAGAATAACAGACACTGAGCCCTCAATCAGCAGTTCCCAACTTAGAAGGATGTAAGCTACCTGTCCTGCCACCACAGTGCAGGCCACAAACCTTCCTAATGTAAAACAACTGGTATGAAGCCCAAGTGCTTAATCCAAAAGACTTAGAATTATAGCTACACTTTAATCAAGTTACCACCAAGCAGTAATAAGTACAATTGAATACTTTAAAGAATGCCTGGATTAGTGCTCAAGTTATACAAACAAAGCTAGATTCAGCAGGCCTGGATCTAGTCTATGCTACAGCAAACAAGGTGTACCAATTTCAGTAAGAAGCAGTTCAAATATGCAGGCACTATAAGCCTTTAACCAGAAATTCCCAGAGAGGGATAACAGTGGATAAACATCAGAACAGAGAGGGAAGGGATTCAGAGGAGTTTACTGCTCTTGGGAAGGCTAAAGCACAAGGACCCAAATGGGCTGTCTCAAAAAACACTCAAAAATCTGGTCAATGTCTTAGCCGACCATCTGATAGAAAATTTGTACAGATTCAGAGGACTGAAGACGTGTAGAAGAGTGAAGGAAACTAGTCCTGATACTCTTTTACAAGTAAGGGAGCAGACAAAGTCTGAAAAACTACAGGTTTCTTAGCTTAACAGCAGTGGAAGGGAAAGTCATGGAGAAAGATGTGAAGGGAAGGTCGGTATAATTTCTAAAGGGCAACATGCAATGTGCTCATGGAAAGGAGCTGTCAGTCAAACTTGGTTCAGTTTTATGACTGGGTTATAAGAATACTTCAAAGGAAAGTAATGGCAGGTGTACTGTACCTGCACTTAAGGCATTTATGGGTTCATAGGTAAGTACTAGGCTAGCTGCCCTTGTGGGCCATTTTAAGTCTAGTCATTTCACCTTTTTGTTCTCAAATTATCCTATCCCATTCAGTTAAAGCTTAGCCTTACTCATTCCATGGTTGATAATTATGTATTACCCCTATTAAGAATAACTGGGATTATACCATAGATAATTTGGACCTGTCTCACAAAGAAGACAGGTGGGAAAGTAGTCAGGTTTGGAAGGAGGACCAAGATTAATGAGATGAATCACTGCATGGCTAAAAGGTAGAAACAAGAGGGTTGTGGTAAGAGAGACAGTGTAAAGAATTAGGAAGGTGACTAGTGGAGTAGCCCAGTTGGCTCGTCCTATATTCAGTACTTTTCAGTGTGCTTGGTTCAAATATATCTGGGGAACAAAGAACAAGATCAACATTTTTGCTGATGTTATAACATAGGTACAGTATAGTAAATGGAAAGAGTCTAGTGAAAGATTTGTTAAGACTAGATAAATGGTGGAAAGGTGGCAACTGAGGTTCACTGCAAACAAATAGAAAGTCCTGCAAATGGGTCACACCAACGCTGGTATAAAGCATGAATGGGGAGGACTGAAAACAATGGCAACAGAGAAGGAAAATGATATGGGGTTTAATCACCCATAGATTTTCCACTGGAAGTAGAGCTGTGGAAGCCATGTGAAGAAAAGGACATCAGGTTACTGGAAGGAATTCACAGGAAAGCTACAAGAAAGATCCATGGGATGGAAGAGAATGAATTTGATCAGAAGATGGTTGAGCTAGGGCTCTTCTCACTTGAAACTTGAAGAGACAGGAGGGGCATGATACTGGTGCATAAGATTACAAAAAGAGACGTGAAGGGGTCATTCCTGACAGGAAGGAGGGAGGAGGAAGGAAGATGCATGGTAGCATATTGTAGGGACAGCTACTCATAGAACTTTGGTTTCACTTTTTCACAAACAGGGTTATAGACTCTTGGAATGAACTCTCAGAATATGAACTGGAGAAAGAATCCATACTAGAAGTAAACAGGGCATGCACTGGGTAAAAATAGTGTAAAAGTGAAGGCAGAGATGTTGGGGAGGTAGCCTGTTAAGGCTTTTCACTGTAGCTACTGGTAACAGAGTAAGGTACATCACTGAATGGGAAGTGAAAAGTCACAGCTTCTTTTTTTTTCATTGTTTTAATTTTTTAAAAAGTTTATCATCAGTGTCTTATTCTTGTGGGAGCACATTGTCCTGCTGAAAAATCCTGTCCCTTGTCTAGTCATCCAATGCCTAGAGATTATTTTAAAACATTTTGCTTATAGTACTCCTTTCCAACCTTGCTAGTATTAATTGACTAGAGTTTTTTCGAGATCTTATACTTTGCCTTCAAGATAAATACTGTCCAGTGATTGGTGCTTATAGGCAATAATGAGAAATACTGTCCAGTGACTGGTCCTCACAGGCAATAATGAGAAATATTGTCCAGTGACTGGTGCTCACAGGCAATGATGAGACTTAAACCAAGAAAGCCATATAGTTAATAGTGTGGGATCCAGATGGCCTGCTGCAGATAAGGATCAAATAGAAGCATGGTAACACTCTTTGGACAACTGCCCTGTACAAGGTACAATTATTAGAGGGGAAGCAGTGTAGTGTGCAACTGATGTATCCCACAGATGATATTATGTGCACCGTAAATGGGTAACTAATTTTACAGAGTGAAGATAAAATATTTTGTGATGTCCTTTATGATCATGGGGAAACCAAAACTGAGTATTTTAAAGTGACATCAATCCAACCCAATTGTGTCCCTATGTATCATTGTTGTTCATTAGAGGGGGTTTGTTATTTAGGAAATTTATAGATGTTATGTGTGGGAGAATGTTAGTTTTGGCATTACTAACTGCCTCTATCTATCAGAAACATGGGGGCCAGACCGAGGGAGAATTTCCAATTTTCCATCCATTGGTCAAGGCTACTCTTAAATAGGGGTAGGGATGGATTCTGCTTCACATGGATGGGGAGCCTATTCCATAGCATAGGGATTGTCTGAAACATGTATATGTCTCACCAAAATGTCTTATTTATATCACAAGCAAAACTTAAATCCCTGGATCTAGTGGTTCTGATCCTATTAGTTTTGCAGATGTGGTAAAGGTACATCAGAGCTAGTTCCCAGGATGCCTTGTATGCCAAGCATTGATTGCCTGTCAGTGGTCTGTATGAGATAGAGTATAAAGATAGGGCTTTAAGGCAATCTGTATAGGACAATTTATTTATACCCTGGATTCTTCTGGTATGGAACCTTTGTGGGTGTTACAACTGTTCCTTATGTCTGGTCAAGTACATGCCAAAGGGGGCATTATATTCAATGATGTGTCTGATAAGAGCCAAATAAAGTGTCACTGTGATGTTCTTGGACTAGGATATGTCCTTGCTTATAAGTTGGGTGACATAGAATGATTTTCTTACCACCTTGGCCACATGTTGGTCAAAGGCCATATGACTGTCTGCATATTTTCTCAGATCCCTGACTACTGAGTCAACTCTTAGGGGTGTCTTATGAATGCAGTAATTAGCCTGGGTGGCAGTTTTGCCAAAAGGCACTATAATGCATTTTCTGGCATTGAGTTTTAAGCCATGACTTTGTCTACAGTCATTTGAATGCATTGCACCCTCTTGTAAGATGCTTGTGTCATGGGGAGAATCTATGATAGTGCCTAATTTGCAGTCATCTGTGAATTTTGTCAGCCAAAGGCCTTTGACTTTCACTTTAGCCTTTACCTCCGAGAAGTAGATGGCAAATAGGAGCGGTCCTAGCACAGAGCCCTGAGGTACCCTGCTGGTGACTGGTCTCTTAGTGGAAGTGGCATGACTAGTCCTGACCTCCTGGGTCCAGTCTGTGAGCCAGTGGGCAATCCAGTGAGTTATATAAGGGTTAATGCCCAGTTTGCTGTGGTTGTCAACTATACGTCAGGGGGGTACTGTATCAAATGCCTTAATTAAAACTAAGTCTCAGTAATGGTGCAGATATTATCTATATTGCCCAGAATGAGGAGAGGTTGTAGGCTGACCTGTCCTTTGTCTCTTGCTCTAAATAGCTGTACTTACAAGAAGTAAGCCCAAAGGAAACTCTAAAAATAAACCACAGTGGTGAAATCCTAACCTTAATAGGGTATATAACAAAAAGAAAAAAGTCATGGCTAAAGTAAGTGACTTACCTTCCACTAGTCTATTCCTAGTGAATTACATAGCCTTTCCAAAACCCGCCCCTAGTAAACTATACAACTCCCACTTTCATAACTCTTACCCTAAAACTCCCGCCTAGTCTATAAACCCAACCTGAACCTTCATTTCCAGAACAATAACCCTAAAACTTCCTAAACCAAAATTCCCTGATGTCTCACTCACTGTAAGCTCCAGTCCTACTTCCCAAATCTAAATTTCCTAACTAGTCTCTGACTTTAAATAGCCTGATTGCTCCCTAAACCTAAACTCCCTAATTACGTCCCTAAACCAGAATTCTTTTCCCTCTCCCTAAACCTAAATTCCCCACCTAATCACTGCCTAAACCTAATCCAAACTCCCACACCCTCCCATTTCCTCTTCATTTCTGCTGCAGCTACCTTTCTCATACTTGAGTATTTATTTATTTGACATGTGTTGACCGGGTTGGTCTGACTGGGCATGTGCCCAAGTGTCAGTTGTCAGCTCAAGTCTCTCCAGCTGGCTGCTGCACCTTAACTAAACACATATTCCGCTCTGATTGCAAGCAGTAGTCATTGCAATCTACAAGGCACATGAGTTCCTGACTGTGACTCTGTGATTTGTGAGCAGCAAGGACTCGAGCTCTTGCTGTAGCATACCTATATTATTATTCAGAAATATCCAGAATATTTCCATTACATTTTCACAATCACCTTTTCATATCTTTTACATGCAGTGTCAGCAGCAGTTTTTCTCAAGAGATGGTTATTTATCAAAGATGCACCACCCTTGATGCAGAGTTGTAAACCCCACCCTCCCCACTCCCATCTCATGAATACACTGCCCCACTCTCCCCACTCCTGTCTCATGAATACACTACCCCACCCTCCCCACTCCCATCTTATGAATGTGCTGCCTCAGCCTCCCCACTCCTGTCTCATGAATACATAACCCCACCCTCCTCACTCCCATGTCATGAATACACTGCCCCACCCTCCCCACTCCTGTCTCATGAATACATAACCCCACCCTCCTCACTCCCATGTCATGAATACACTGCCCAGCCCTTCAACTCCCACCTTATGAATAGACTACCGCTTCCTCCCCACTCCTGTCTCATGAATGCACTACCCCACCCTCCTCACTCCCATCTCATGAATGCACTGTCTGACTGACAGCCAGGCACTTTCACTGATGCTGGCAATGTTTCTGCATTACATTAGTAACATGTGCGCATGGTTTCTGCTTAAGCTAATAGTATGTACAGACAATAAAAAAAATGCCTTTGGCATTACTTGTAGAGCCAGTCATGTTGTTTCTGCATTAAGTTAACTCATACTACCCACAGCATGACATGATAAATCTGTGCATCTGTTTTTAACAGCTCTCCAAAGGAATGCTTATATCTGTGAACCTCCTATAACAGCTTTAGTTGCTTGCGTGGATTGTAAAACTGGTTTTGTAGCACATATTTTCTCATTAACTAGGCATAAAAGCAGCATGATGTCTGGTTTTACGTTAAAAAATGCAATTTGTGTGCGTATGTTACTCTAATAATGTGTGAGGTAAACTGTTGACATTCTTAAAGGGAACAGAAAGTACTGTTAACTCCTTGCACAAATCAAAAGGTAATACTCATTCCTACTGGTGCTCTTTAGATGCACATGACTGCAGGTGATTCTATGTTAACAAATGAAATAAATATACAAGGTTTATCTCAGTTCTCAGATCACTCTTTATGGTGTGTTTTGCTGCATAAAATTAATGTATTGCCTAAACTGTGTGCTGTTTGTAACTGTATCCCTGAATAATACCTTAATATTATGCTTAATTGACACTATGTTATACTTTCTGTTCCCAAACAAACATTGTCATTTTCTCTATATGGCTGTTAGGAGCCACCTTTATTAATTTCAGTCTACCCAAATTATGCTATTTGATGATTATTTGTTTGCCAGTTTGCCATCATATATAAGTATAGTTATCATGTCTGTAATATATTTTCTTTATCAGTTTTGTTCATATTTTACAGTGCTTGCTGTTTTGTTTTCCATACAGTTTTTGTTCTAAATATAAAGAGTCTTAGCATTAGTTTACTTACACAGTTATCAAATACAAATAAGGAGGGAAGTAAATTACTGATAATCAAATATAATAATAATATATAATACCACAGAGCAAGAATTATTTATTTTCTTTTACATTTTGTTTACCAAAAAAGTCTGACAGGGACGGAGCCCATTTTCAGCAAAGACTCGGGAGAAATGCTCCAGACACATCTTTGGAATGCAGGAGGAAACCAGAGCATCTGGAGGAAACCCTCACAAACACAGGGAGGACATGCAGACCACACAGAGTGCACCCCAGCTGAGAATCGAATTGGAGAACCTCTTGCAGTGAGGCGACAATGCTAACCACTGCACTACTGCACCACAATTAGTGCTGCACTAATATCATATATCATATGTTTGACCTGCTTTTGGCAGTAACATTCATAAACATTTGATTCAATTGTGATTCAACTTTTTTTTCCAGTTTGCAATAGAAGGACGTGATTGCCACCACTGTCTTTCAGGCATTGCAATTTATATTTTAAGGCAAAGATAATATGCGTACAAATATCACTGATAGCTCGTGATCGCGTGGCCATTTCCTTACTTTGACAATAGCCATGGCCAGTCTTCAAAGCTTTGCTTAGACTTGTACAAAAAGGCTGGGGATATTGCTTATCTGATAACCCAGGTGACCAGGATTTTATATCGTGTCAAAATATTGCTTTCTAGGAGCTTGATTACTGAAATTTCTTCTGAAATATGATCATTTATGTCTATTTACATAAATATAAATATCACTCAGTATCTCTCAGTTTATACATCTCACAGTACAAGTATTAATGGCAGCCTTTTCCAAAAAATATTTAGGGTTTTGCACAATTCAGTGCGATTGGTGTAAGTCAGTGGTTTTAGACATATTAATATACATGTGGAAGTATTACATATCTTTATATGTACTAGAAAACTTCTAAACATATTTCCAATATAGTGTATGCTTCTGTTTCCCACAATGGCATTTTATCCTATATTCCTCTCAGGGGCATCCTTAGATTCACACTGCCCCTCCCTAAGCATTACCCCATACTTTCATGGGTACCCAGTCTTAATCTATATACAAATTCAGGCTGCCGCTGTCATATGTATACGTAGACATATCATGTTTCCTCACAGCCACCCTATAAGACAACAACCATCTGTGCACCTTTCTGTCACATGGTGAAAAAGCTGAATAAAAAAAATGGATGAGAACATATTTGAAGCTGTTGCTGTCGGACATATGTAAACAGTAAAGCTCCCTTACACTCCCAGAAAAGACAACCAACTGTAAATGGCCATGATGTTTGATTGTGAGGAAAACAGAAAAAAAAATGATCAGAGTAATGTTTCCAACTTGTTACTCCTAGACAGTACACTGCTCCTACTTAGGCTACAGTAACCCTGTGAAATTTGTGAGGAAAGTCAAAGAAATAATGACTATGTTGTCCCCAGCTCAACACAAGCTGTGGTGACCGGTGCATACCTCTGAGGTTTGAAAAAAAAGAAAAAAATAAGGGCATTGTTCCTAGCCTCCCACAGAAGCTACAATGACCTACTGTGCACAACGGAAAGAAAGGGTGGTTTTAGACTTGGTGGGGTTCAGGACAGAGGCCACTACTAAGCCTATGTAAAAATCCACTTATACTGTCTTGGAGGATGGGGCCACCATATCCCCATAAGCTCTGAATGTTCTACTATACATTTAATCCCTTATTGTTTTGAAAGATGACTTAAACTGAGACAATCACAAGATGTTTAGTTACTTTCATCCAGACAGCACCCACCCTCAACAGTTACACCGGCTTCTGTGCACTGTTCAAACATATGACTGGGATAGAGAAGGGTGGCTGTGTAATGTAGTTCATGCAAGCAGTTGCTAGACATTAAAAATATTCTAAATTGCTTCATTCATTTCATATTAGTCTTGCAAAGCCAGAGTCATGAGCAAGCAACAGTAGATAGCTAGTAATGTCCCTCTACAGACAGCCTCAACAATTATTGCTACTTTGTCTCTGCATAACTTAGATGTCCAGTTGAGTAGTCTATCTCACTTCACACAAATGCACACTAGTCCTGAAAGTCATTTACAGTAGCATTGCTACAGTGGGGGGGACAGCTGCCCTGGGCACAAAACTGTTAGGGAGTATGATCAACCAGTCCTAGTAACTGTGGCACATACTTGCTTTTAAAAGTTAATATTGCATTTGAAGTCAAAACTGAGAACCATGCTATAGTCCGAAAGGAAAAAAAAAAGTTATTTTTTTAAAGTAAAACATGAGTGCTGTAGAGCACCATGCATAGTATAAATGATAGCAACTGCTTGCTAAAAGTAGCAAAAAGTTTGTTACAGTTTAAGTGTAAAAAGAGCTTTTTTTCCCCTTTTTTAAGTAAAACATCAACACTGCAGTGTTCCGTGCTTGGTATAAAATGTAGCAACTGTTGGCTATAATTTAAACAGTATTAATATATGCATGAAGTGCCAGTCCATGTTACACATGAAAAACTGAAAAACAGCTTGCTACAAACGTAGAAAGCAGTTTGCTACAGTTTAAGAAAAACAGCTTTTCTTTTTTTTTTTTTTTTTTTGCTTTGATCCTCAGCTGAAGAAGGAGGGCCTGAGGTGGGGCACTGAAGCAGAACCCGATTGGCTCGTGCATTTTAGAAACATCAGCCACAAAGATTACATTTTTTTTGTCTTCTCAATAATGTTGAGGGGCACCAGATCAGGGAGTGGCTATTGGCACTAAATGCATCAGTTAAGCCTGTAGTTCCATAGTGACTGTTTAAACTGAGCAAAGAACAAGAGGTCAGTTACTTTTAACAGACAGCTTCAAATACCATTTAGGAGTTACTGCTACTTCTGTATGACCTTCAGATGTGATAGAAAATGATGGCTGTGTCAACTTCCATGCAAACACTAACCACACATTAAAGCATTCAAAGCTACTATCAAACCTATTAAAAATGTTGTGGGTTTTTTAAAATAAGTTATGCCATATATTTCACCTTTCTTCCATGGAAACAGTAATCACACGTTGAATTATTCCAAGTTGCTTCACATCAGTCACTGTATTCCTTCAAATGCACAACAGTCCTGCAAAGCCAGATGGGCCGGATTCACAAAACCTCCGTGTAAGACTTAATATGTCTTACTCGGAGGCTGCAGTTGAATGGTATGACGTCAGCATGTTATGCATATTCATGAGGGCATGCTGAATCATACCCAAGTCTAACACGGTCCATGTAGGAAAGTAGGGGGCGTGTCCGATTGCCGAGTACAGCAAAGGGACACGCCCCCAGAAGAGTCAGAGTCCTGAAAGTAAACACCCACGAGCGAGTCCGCTGAAATGTCAAGGAACACAACACCACACATCCCCACAGACTAAACCCTACTGAAAATATGTAAAATGTAAAAATAGCAGTTTCCTTTTTTTTTATAATTTCCAAAATGTTTGCCCGCATTTGCGCTCGTTTGCGTGGGTATGCCCTTCACTCAACCACAGTTAGCAGATATGACATTGAAAAGCATATAAGATCTACATATGCAAATTAAGCAAAGTAGCAATAGCGTAGCGGTAGAGACGTTGCCCAAAGAATAGGTAGTCACGGTTCAAGCCCCACAACATCCCCCTCCATTTTTCTTTAAATAAGTATGAAACAATTCCCCGATATATATAAATTTAATTTAAGTAAAATGTAAAGAAATGGCCCATGTATTTCTAAACAAAACCTATATTATGTATATATAAAAAGGATCATAATTGCCCGTAGCTTAGCAGTGCTTTAACAAGCTTAATATGAGTGCCCATAGCTGAACAGCGCTTTGACAAGATTAATATGAGTGCCCGTAGCTGAGCAGCACTTTAACAAGCTTAATATGAGTGCCTGTAGTTGAGCAGCGCTTTAACAAGCTTAATATGAGAGCCTGTAGCTGAGCAGCGCTTTAACAAGCTTAATATGAGTGCCCGTAGCTGGGCAGCACTTTACCCAGCTTAATATGAGTGCTTATGGCTAAATAACGCGTTACCCAGCGTAAGCCGTTTGTGTGGAGCTGCGCAGCGCGCCAACCAGCTTACCGTCGGGCAACGTTGGGCAAGCTGTAGCAAAGTTGCCTTTACACAGACACACCTACTAGCCTGTCTAGACAGTAGTAAAATAAAAAAGCAATGGCAAGGATCAAACCCGGGATACTGTGCACCATAGTCAAAGTACTGAACCACTAAGCCATGACAGTTGTACTGAGAAATACAGTATTACCATACATATAGGAATGAATGAAAATATAACCATGATAAAGCAGGTTTGCTGTAAGCAGAGAAATATCCAAAATGGCCAATCACAGATAAGTGAGGAAAAAACGGCATATATAAGCCCCATAGGCGGGAATACACACCATAACTGATTGTGGTACCCATTTGCAGTCAGGATGGCAGGTGCAGGAGAGGGAAATTGCTTTAGAGCACAAATGTGGGGTGCTGAGGAGTCAAAATATATGGTTTGGTTCCTAGTCCATGATCATGAAGTGCAACTCATGCAGGGCCAGGTTCAATGGGGAGCATATAAGGTAGAGGCATGGAACCGGTTGGCACATGATCTCACCAGTGCCACAGGCATTCCGAGGACTGGTGAACAGGTCCGTCACCACCATGCGGACCTGAAGCGATGAAAGGAGGACCGACTGAACCGATGGATCCAGGAGGCCCGCCAAATGCCCAATGCCCCACTACTGAGTAAGTATCCATGTAATTAAGTATGTAAGAAATGCTATCCTAGCCTATAGTATGGATAGGTATGTTACAATATTCCTTCATTTATATTACAGCTGCAGGTGTTCTTTCCGTGAATCAGCAAGCCTATGCTGATAGGCTGGCGAGGTTGCGCCACCAGGCAGGTTAGTAATTATTCTGCTGGTATTGTTATAGAATATAAGTGGGACAGCTTGTAAAAGAGTTCAGTGTTGTAACCCATTAATAAAGGTGAAATAAGCCTAGAAGAAAGATTCTGCTAGTATTGTAAGATTAGATAAGTGATGCAGCCTGGAAAAGAGTATTGCAATCCAGTAATAAAGATTAAACAAGTCTCAAACAGAGTTTCCACCTGTATTGTAATATCAGATAACTGCTTTAGCCTGAAAATGAGTGTTGTAATCAATCAACAAAGGATAGACAACTGTCGAATACATCCTTGTAAATTCTGCCATATGAAATAAGTGAGTCAACTGGAAAGGATTGTTGTAACCCAGTAATAAATGTTAATAAAGCCTAGAATTAAGTACTATCCTGAAATGTAAATATAAAATAAGTGAGAGAGTGTGAGAAAGAGAGTCTGAAGCTACCAAGAAAGCTGTAATAAGTCTGGAATAAAGGTATACTGCATTCACTACATAATGAAATGAATGAGACAGCCACAACCAAAGAGTGAAATGTCTTTAATAAAGTACAGAACCTGGACTGTGTCCGTCCCACAATTTGGATATGTTGCTGTACCCTTGCATTATGGAGATAGTATGGTTGTATGAAATGCTGAACATCCACAGTTGTCTAGACCCATATAAATCAAATGTAGCAGGATGCTTTACCTGAACACAGCCAGATATGAACATATATGAATAAAAATGGAATGTATATTAATGTAGCAGTAACATCCCTATCACCAACATTCCTAAGGTTACATACAGGAAACTGTACTAATACATGTAGGGGATATATATCTGCATCTACTAGGAATGTACAGTATATGTATAGGTAGTTTAAGTTGCTAATGTAATATTTCTCCACCCTACCCTATTTTCACAAATTATGCCATTCCACACCAAACTGGGTATGTGTATTCACAATTAATTCCCATGGACATTTGTCCTGTTGGTTTATACATATCTGCATGTACGTTGATGCATGTGCCCTGTTCACATATCCAAACCTGATGGCCTGTTGCCACCAATCAACCCTGCATGCTGTTGGAATGTCCACTGTTGTTCTAAATATGCATGTGTTATGCTTGCTGCTCAATGTTTGGAATTCATGTGTGTTTGGTTAATGGGAATACTGATGCATGCTGTTACAACTAATTTTGAATGGTGTTGTTTGTTACTAACCCAAAATACCATAAAATACTGCTAAACATAGGACAACAGGGAAGGTGGGTTCCAGCGGACCCACTTCTCCCACCTCAGCTGGCGAGTGCACCTGGCACCAGTGCCCAGGCCAGGACCTCCTCCTCCGGTGGCCCTGTGCCACCTTCGGGTGGAAGCACTGCAGGGGATGGGGCTCATCCCCCCCTCTGCAAGCATGGCCAGAGGAGAGCCTCCACTCACCCTCCATAGGGTCCGGTCTGTGGTGCGTAGTGAGATCAGGCATTCTGTGACTGATCCCCTATGCCAGCTTGAGGCGAGAGTGGCGTAACTCATGGGTGTGCCTGCCCATCCTATCCAGCCTCCAGCACAGCCCCGGCCTGGGCTGTGAAGGTGCAGTGGTAACTGCACATGGGTAGGGATCTCAGTTCCACTGTTGCCATCTGTGGGCTCATGGGCTTGCGATATCGAAACATCCGTCCCCGTCAATTGTGTTTACCCCCCACATGTGTCATACTCCGCCCCTGTATGCGTTTTGTTTGTCTTGTCTGTTAACCTCCCCAACCTACCTCCCCAAATATACCTACTTCCTGTACCTCACATTCCACTCTCACCTGAAAAAAAAATAAAAAAGGGCACTCTGTTCCCATAAACAAATTACGCCCCATACATAGCTGTCCATTTCACATACATGTCTGCTGGACATGTAAACTGATAATTACAATTGGCTGTACAACATATTTTGTTGTCCTTACCCCTCTCTCAGGGGTGGAAGGTGTCAAATCTCACTCTAAATTTCTAACATATGCACAGCTGTTGCTTTTAAAGAAGTGGGCAGCTATGGGCCTTCCCTACATCCTTCCTGCACATCCCGAGCTTGTTTTCCTACTGTCCTACCCTCTTTGTGACCCCTTTTTCACCACTTTCCTATTTCCCTATTTTCTTTTCTTTAAAAGAAAACAGCGTGGGTGTTAGTGGGAGTAAGCACTTTTAAGCAGTAGTCAGCAGGTGTGCGCTTGTGTACGCTTAGCTAAGCGTAGCTAAGCATCGCGCAAACTCATGCAAATCCACTTACAACTGCTTAAAAGTGCCTTAGTCACTCTGTATGACAAGGCCTGTAGTCTGCTCATCAGCAAAATGCAATACCCCTCTTAGTCTCGATCCCAGGACCTTGGCAACACTAGACTGCCTGAATTACCACTCAGCCACAGCAGTTATGCAAGAAATTGGTGCTGAAAGAAATATATCATGAAATACAAGGAGTGAATGTAAAGGGAAAATAGGAAGGCCATTACACAAAGCTTGTTCTGTGTATCTTTACTGGCAATTCTTGTGGAATTGCATTACATTAGTGTGATAAGAGAAACAGCCATGCTAGTAGGTAATAATGTTACAGTAGCACCTTACAAACCCCACACAGTATCAGAGCAGGATAAACACTGTCATATTTGAATAGGTAAGAGGCCAGACCTCCCAACTGTGACTGATTTACAGGGATGTCCCTGATTTGCAAACAAATGTTACCTGTGCCCCACTGACTCCCTGTGAAATGTACTCACAGTAGGCAGAAAGGTGGGGAATCCCACGTAATGGTAACTGCCAATAAGTTACAGTAGACACTACTTGCATGTCAGAAATGGTGTAGTAATACATATGCTCAAAATACCCCACAGTCACAACTGCAGAATATCTGAAATATATCACGGGTGTATCCCACTGATATGTACCTTTCCCTGAGGCTGGTCAGATATATACCTGAGAGTATCTGAGGCCTGGAAGTGTCAGAAACACGCAGGCATATCAGCCTGTCTGCTGTTAAACATTATGCGAATAGCTGTAGAATTACTTCCACAAGCATGCCCTTATGTAGGAGTACAACACAGAAATATCAAAGGATGTAGCCATCTAACATACTAATGACAGTATAGCAGTTCACAAGCACTGCATGTGCCTGATATTCATAATTATTAGTACAATATACTTAGTTGTCCTCACCCCTCTCTCAGGGTGGAAGGTTTCAAATGTCACAGCAAATGTCAAATATATGTACAGCTATTACAGTTAAAGAAATGTGCAGCTATGGACCTTCCCTACACCCAGCCTGCACATCCCTAGCTGGTGTCCCCACTGACTTCCTGCTTCCCACTTACAACTGTTTAAAAGTGCCTTATTCACTCTGTATGACAAGGCCACAGTACTGCTCAACAGGAAAATAAAATACCTTTGTAAGTGTCAAACCCCAGACCTTGGGCTCACCAGACTGCATGAAGTACCACCAAGCCACAGCAAACTTAGAAGAACTAAGTGCTGAAAGAAATATATCATGCATTACAAGGACTGAACATAAATGGAAAGTAGAAATGCCATAGCAACACATTGGAGAGAGAGAGAGAGAGAGAGAGAGAGAGGGGGAGAGAGAGAGAGAGAGAGAGAGAGAGAGAGATGTGCATGTATACGTACAGCAATGGATGTTTAGAAGTGTGTGTATATCTATATATACATAATCTATATATATCTACATATCTATATATATGTACATAGATAGAGAGGTATGTATAGATAGATAGAATATGTATATACATATAGATATAATAGATACATGCATATATATATATATATATATATATATATATATATGTAGATGCATACATATATACAGATAGATATGAATGCCTATAGATATGTACATATATATGGTTATATAGAGCGGTGTGTGTATATATATATATATATATATATATATATATATATATATATATATATATACATATATGTAGATATGTATATATATTTACATATATATATAGATATATATATGGATATGTATATATTGATATATATATATATATATATATATATATATATATAAAGAATACAGATAGATATGAATGCCTATAGATATGTATATATATATATATATATATATATATATATATATATATATATATATATATATATATATATATATATATATATATATATATATATATATATATATATATATATATATATGGTTATATAGAGCGGTGTGTATATATAGATATGTAGATATGTATATATATTTGCATATATATATATATATATATAGATATATATATATATATATATATATATATATATATATATATATATGTATATATATATATATATATATATATATATATATATATATATAAAGAGAGAGAGAGGGGACATGGGGGCAGATGTACTGCAACAGGTGCCTGGTGACCAAGGCATGGACTGAACACCAGTGTTGATACTGCAGTACCATACCCCATTCCAAAACATGTTACCCACTAACTACCACATAGGTGTTTGCCTGCCTACCACTGGAGGTGTCAGAAGGGAACATGGGACACAGGTGTAAAATAGCCTCCCCTTTGATATCCACAGTGGTGCACTAGTCTTGTAATCCCTGTACATGGTACATGTCATCACAAAAGGTGTGTCAGCTAGGGAAATGTAAGTCAGCGTGCCCCTCTAAACCTCACAATGTCCTATGCAGTATGTACCTCCCATGAGAACTACAGCAAGTGGAAAGGCCACAGACATGCCTAACAAAGACTGATAATGCCCTCAAACACATTCCCTATGCAGACTGACTCACAAAACCACAGCTACAGTGCCTTGCATACTTCCTACACAGAGGTTACCACTGCTGGACATACAGAGTCATGTCACACCCATACCAGTCGGCCAACCACCATGGCAACACCTCACAATCCGTCCAGCCTACATGACTTAAGGCCCTAATCCTTGTCACCGCACTAAACAGCACATGCTGGAGGTACAGGTTTCCATACACAAATATGCCATACCCTGGACTAAACCACCCAGCATTAACAAACAAGGCTCCTTATTAGTAGATGTCATACATACCCCTGATGAATGTTATGGAGATAGGTAATATGCCCTGTGAGTCACCTCTGTGTAACCGTTTCACAGGAGCAAGTAAAATCACATTACATGTGTCCCAAAGGGCAGGGTAGCATATGGCTAGGCTGCCCTAGGCCCAGGGCCAATAGCATAGTACCTACCCATAACACAATGCACACACACATGTACTCAGTGCAATACCAGCTATGTGAGGTTGAATGAGTTTGACACTGACTGTGTGCAAGGTCTGTAAAGGTGTGATAGCTTAGCATGAGTTTGTGTCTGCCATGGTAGTTTGTGTCGTAGGTGTGAGGCCAGAGAAAGATGTGTCAGTTATCGGGATGTAAACATAGTAGATTGGCATATGTTGTGCTGTAGTTCCCTATGTATGACTGCGGTGTCCCATCGTAGGCAGAAGCAATACATGTATGCTCAGTAAGTGGTACTGCTGTTGAATCCAGCTCACATATGAACTGTTGTACTACCTGAAGCTGTAGGCCTAAACACTACAGTATGGTGTATGTTCACATTCCCTGGTAACACTGTCTGGTGTGTTTCCTGTAGTCTGCACAGATTACATACCTCATGTATAGGTATCTGTAAGTAGGGGCACACAGTACTATAAGGTACACAGTTAATGCTCATCTGTGTCGTCATACATTTGTGTGTTGTATGTATGTGTAATGTGTGTGTAATGATGCCTGTACCATGGCCGCAATCACATGTGTGTTACAGGGTATGTGTGTGTACCTGGCAGCATGTATACTCTGTGACAGCAGTATGCTGGCTATATTAACAACTGTGCACATATGTCAGGTAGGGGTATGGCATCAAAGACTAGGATGGATTACCGTTTAAACTGTAAATGTGCATTGCATTCATTGCATGGGATGACAATATTCTTCATCCATTAGCTTGATACATACCCCCAGTGTGAGGTTGTGCATTGTATCCCAAACAGTGTGCCGAGTGCTGGTGTATACTAGTTTGTTGTATGGAGTGTGGCAGGCACTGTCAGACAGTTGTGCACTGAGCACTGATATGTGGTATCGAACATGTGTATCCCCTGATAGACAGACAGATGCTATATATGTCTTTTGAGTGTGTACCTTTAACTCCTAGTGGGTGTGGCCTAAGCCGTTAAAAATGAAGTCATCACCTTACAATTCTAATAAATACTCACTGACAGAGGTCAAATATCAGTACAATTGTGTTTGCCATCATGTATGCTTCAAGATAAAATATTCTGTTACCTTGTATGTAGCGTGGTTTTGGAATTATTAATGCAAGTATGAACAAGTAATATTTGATGCCTAGAGGAGCAGTAGGGGGTAACTGCAGATGCACCTGGAGGCGTCACTCAGATGTAATGAGTTAAGTGATATCAGTACATTAGAATATTAAGTGTGCCACATGACTTGCTCACATTTTTTTCTTTTCCTTCCAGGGTGATGGTACATCAGCGTAACCCACCTTATACAGCAGGAGAGGATCAGGAGATCCACCAGAGCCTGGTGCAGAATTTCTCTGTGCTGTTTTCCAGGACCAGCCAGAACCAGCATGAGAGGGCTGCACTGTGGCAAGATCTTGTCCGTCGGGTAAATGACATAGGCATGCATAACCGGACATGCCATCACTGCAGTGATTTAATTAGACATGTCCGTCAGCGTGCATCTGATATCCACAGACAACAGCTTGCCACCGATGGTGGGGTACCTATTCACCCCTCCACCAGTGTGGAGGAGCACTTCCTAAGTGTTGTGGCTCCAGGCCAACAACAACAACATCCACAAACATGTGTCATCATGGAGGCCAGAGCCACCCAGCATGTTGAAATGGAGTGTGCAGGTAACATGCCATATCTGTAGTTGACTGTTCTCTGTACTGGTAGTTTATGCGTGTGTGAGATATGTACTGTGTGTGTAGCTGTTAACCTGCCTATTCTTCTGCAAGATTGATATTCTGAGCATAATCTGTACACCTGTGAAAGCTACCTGTTGTACTACTGTACTTTATCATACTCACAGTATCAATGGCACAGTTGTGGCCACTGGCAATCACTGTCATATTTTTGCAGGTCCCTCTGGAGTGACAGCAAGGCAGCCAATCCATGCTGGTGAGTGTGTAATAACAATACTATTGCTAATGACATGTGCATGTCATATGGAGGTGTAGTGTGTGCACATGTAACACCTACGCATAATGCATGCTGTGCATGTTTGCTGTGAGACTATGCATATCCCATTATTTTCAGTAGCTGCCTCACTCACATGCAATACACAGAGCATAACACACATGTGTGGCAACACAGTACTGGACATTGTATAGGCATACCTGATACACATGTACACAACACACACATGTTTGGCATAGACACTACACCTTAGCCTGCTATGCATGTCCAATTATGACACCTGCTGTATGGCCACCATTCAGTATCCCACTTATCCTTTACGCAGCACACATAATATACCTGAGGGGTAGAGGCCTACCATGTATTTGTGCAACAGTCTTGAACAAATAATACATTCATGTTAGGCAATGCTCACTATTGGCCACCTTACACACCCATGTAACAAGTGGCTGTGTAATTGTGGATGTAGTCATGTTACTGCACTTCAGGTACAGCATGCTAGCTGCCTGTCTGGAACACATTATTATTGTTGACTGACCACAAGAAGCATGTTGATCATGGCTCACGTTACTACACCACATCCAGTTCCACTGACCACAAAAGTACACATAGCAGTTATTGCGTAGCACCGTCATGTGTTGTGTGTGTGTGTGCAAATATATGCACCCACAGCTTGTAACACTTGCACAACATTGTTATGTCCTTGTACACATTGTGTCCCAGGGTGGAGACATTCACTGAACAACTGCACACAACCATCAAGTACACGTATACTGTTATTAACAAGGGCTGTCTACACTTGCACTGCATGTTCCTGTGCAACACATAATCTGCATGCTGACACGTGTGCAGTGATGTTTTTCCTTGTGATACTGTCACCCACCCTCAAACAGTATTGTGTATGTGTTGGATTGCAGGTGTGTCTGTGTTTGTATCTGTTGTACTGAGGAGTGTGCCTGTGTGCCTGTGTGCCTGTGTGCCTGTGCGCCTGTGCGCATGTGTGCATGTGTGCATGTGTGCATGTGTGCATGTGTGCCTGTGTGTATGTGTGCATGTGCGCATGTGTGCATGTGTGCCTGTGTGCATGTGCATCTGTGCGCATGTGCGCATGTGTGCATGTGTGCATGTGTGCCTCTGTGCATGTCTGCCTGTGTGCATGTGTGCATGTGCGCATGTGTGCATGTGCACCTGTGTGCATGTGTGCCTGTGTGCATGTGTGCATGTGTGCATGTGTGCTAACATTGTGTACACATTTGTAAACTGTGTTTCCTATCTTCCTCTCACAGGTTCTGATGTTGCTCAGGTGGAGTGCAGCAGGGAACCTGAAGCCACTGCTGGGGATAGTGATAATGATGATACATATGTAATGGCACAGGGAGGTGTGACAGGGTCTGTCGTTGGTCAGCCAATCGACACTACACAGCAGTCAACCCCATCAATGTGCACAGTCATCCTGCTGATACATCCATTGTCACCAATGTCCTTAGCTGAGAGACAGCATACAGTGGGCATTGACCAGGGTAGTGTGGTATCATTGGCACATGCATCCCCTCACAGCAGCCATGGCCAGATTCCTGACATGGTACCGCACAGGCAGATGTCCAGGGGTTCTCGTGGGAGCATCCATGGTCGTACTGGCCCTGTCAGACGTGCCCTCAGAGGTCTTTCAACCTCAGCTATGTTCCGGGCTGTAATGCAGGCACAGGCACGTATGGAATGGTACACCAGACAGGGTCTGAGGGAGCTTAGAGCACATCGCACCGCTATGAATGACACTATGCCTGACGTTGCGGCTGCCATCCGTAATATCAGTGAGGTCATTGATAGACATTGGGGGGGCACATTAGATCTCTTCCACAACTACATGTCCAGGAGCCAGGACAGTGCAGGACGGTTGTGGCGTCGACGTGGATGTATGCCAGCAACATCATCAGCTGGCAGTCATCGCGGACGACAACAAACCCGCAGCCGCTCCCATAGTGCCAGTACCAGCCCCAGCAATGCTGGGTTTGAGCTGTCATTACACCGTCCTAGAAGACCACATGCACGTGGCTCTGGACAGTCCCAGCAGGGACATGTGTCCAGTCAACAACCCACTGCTTCTGATGACAGTACCCAGTCTGGCTTAGCACCTGATACTGTCCGTAGCACCCCTGCCAGGCACAGGTACAGTGTCCATGGCCAGAGACAGTGATCTGTATGACCTGGCAGGTACAGCCTGTGGCTGTCCACAAACACCCGTATATGGCAGCCACGTGGTGGAACTGTGTGCAAGCATACACACACATAATGCTAACACCAAGGGCTAACACATACACACACACATCGCATCAACATTGCCCCATGTTGTACTGTTGTCCCTCACTAACACACACACACATACATGTCGATTTGATGTGTCAATGGCAGACTCTGGCAAACCAAGCACACACCCTGTGCATATGATGAAACTGTGCCACCTCCTGCCATCTGTAACATTGATGCAGGAACAGGATAGCATGGTGCTGATGCACAGGGTGACTACATAGCACTGTAGTAATAATATCACGTTGTTAACAGTACAGTGTAATGATATCGTTGTGGGTATATTCGAGCATGCATGATGCATTAACTATGATTGTCATTGTAGTTTTGTATACACCAGTGTTAATTCCCAAAGTGTACTGTCTGCACATGTGCCACATGGCTGTTGTGTGTACCTGTGCCTGCATGTGTTGGGGTGTGGACAGTACATGTGTGATGTTTGCAGCACAGAGTTGCAGATGTACATTTGTGAAAATGGTTAGCATGGAACATGACATGGTTTGACAGTATGCTGTGGGTGATACGGTTTCCATATGTCAATGGTCTGCATTCTGGTACTATACAAAGCCTACATAGCCTGACATTCCGTGGTCATTACATGGTGTCTCCTCAGCTGATACACATATGTAGGAACCTGGTGTCAGTGATATCCCAGCAGTACTACACTATACCAGTAGCCATTCTTACTGAGCCCCACACATCCCTGGGAGCAATACTCTTTGGCACATAGCAGTCTCACGTACATGTCAACACACTACGGATATGTCCATCCACAACTGCAAATGCATACAGTGGCCTACAATGCATTCTACAGATGACACACCTAACCACCACAAGGGTATCATACAGACAGATACATGTTGTCCAAGCCATGCTGTATTGCTGTAACACAACTGTAGCATTGTCATCGGCATGTAGTTAACATAGTATTCCAAAAGTACCATGTAGGTGGTAGCACCCATCATGTAGAATGGGTAATGGTGTGTACATGTGGACTAGTGTTATCTTGTCTATCCTGTGATATTCACATTTCCAAAGGTATTCTGCAGTCCCTCGGTGTATCACCTAAGCAAGACGGTGTCTGTATGCATATCGGCAACAGTTGCCATACACCTACACTGGATGTCCATCACTCACAGACTTTGCTGTGTTTTAACATGTCTGACATATACTCCAGACATGAACCCTCACCCACATTAATCTATCAAAGCTTTCATGACTGTGTGTCACATAGTTGGCCTGGGACACAGATCACTGCAGTAGCCTGCATTGTCACCAACATACATGTATGGCCTAAGGTCTGGTAAGCTGCAGCACATGCTGGCAAAGGTAACAACTGTAATCATATGAGGTCGGCTTCACACATAGCAACTATTAAAGGTCACAGGTACATATCTGTATGTGGCACACACATACCTGATGTGTGCATTGAAATTACTGTTATAATAATATGTCATACAATAATAAAAGCAAAACACACAACACATTGACAAACTGTGTGACAAACACACACATGTCATTTGTAGGATTCAAATCCCTACCTATGTTATGATACTTGAGAGAGACACATTAGCACAGCGCGCTATTCGCATTACTGGATGATTTCCCTTCTCCTGCTGTATTTATAGGGTGCTGACATCATCAGTCTTTTCAAAGAGGAATGTACATCTTTTAGTGTGTTATCCCAGTCTTCAAAAAGGCCATTTCTTTTATAGAGAATTGCAGACATACACACCCCCCCTGTCACCCCATATAGCGTTTGCAGGATTCAAACCCCTACCTAACTATGTTGAGAGAAACGCATTAGCGCAGCATGCTATTCGCATTACTGTATGATTTCTCTTTTCCTGCTGTATTTATAGGGTGCTGACATCATCAGTCTTTCCAAAGAGGAATGTACATCTTTTAGTGTGTTATCCCAGTCTTCAAAAAGGCCATTCCTTTTACAGAGAATTGCATACATACACACCTCCCTACCACCCAACACACAGTGTTTGCAGGATTCAAACCCCTGCCTAACTATGTTATGACACTTGAGAGAGACACATTAGCGCAGCGCACTATTCGCATTACTGGATGATTTCCCTTCTCCTGCTGTATTTATAGGGTGCTGACATCATCAGTCTTTCCAAAGAGGAATGTACATCTTTTACTATCCCTCAGTATGGGGGATAACAATATCTGTGCATTAACAGATGCCTAGTTCAGGGTCATATATGCACACTGGCACTGCTAGGTTATGTTCTATACCATGCTTCGTGACCACAGGACTTGTAACACACAACACAAGTAGGGGGTGTATCCATATACATCACAGATACACACACCTCTGGTTTGGTACCACTGGACTAAGCATGACAGGCCATACATATACAACTACCATTGTGCAAAACTGCCTTTTGGTTTGGTGTGTAGTTCAGACCACCCTCCATACCCAGGAACCGCACCCGGCTTTCTTGGGAACAGTGTAGGATATGAAGGTCTTCACACACACCATTATAGTGGTTGACTTCAGGTACACAAATATTGACTGGGGATACTACTCAGGCCCTCAACAACATCACCCTACAGCCACTACAATTTGTGGATCCATGTGCTATGGCACAACCAGTCACCTCACCCACAAGGGGGAATACATATTGGTCCTGATCATCACCAACATGGGGACTCTATGTTCCACACCAGAGGTGGAACCCTCATTGTTAAGATCAGACCATAAACAACTTTCCCTGGACATCCATATCCCGTCCCCACCCCCAACCAAGGAAATCACTGTAAAGAATTTCTCAAAAGCAGACGTTGCACTTGTGAAGACTGGGGTGGAATACTTCAAAGGCCCCATGCTGGAGGATAATACAGCCCAATCTGCAGAATCCTTTACAAACGCATTGTATGAGCACCTGCAGGTATGCATTGATCATGCTATCCCAAATAAAACCATGACTCCTCCAAAACAGGAGACCTTTTTGGTTGACCCCGGCCATATATAAGCTGTACAACAGAAGGAGGAAGCTACTACATAACAGAGCAATATCCCACAGAGGGAGGACATCTCTGAACAGTACTGGCAAGACACTTCAATCCCTCATATAATCATCACTTGCACGTTTTGACAGTGAAATTGACCAGACACTACAGATAATCACAAGGCCTTCTTTAGTTATGTCAGGAATATGTGTGGAAACAACACAGATATGCTCAGAATTGTTGCATAACAACACAAAATATGCCAAACCTATGAACATAGCCTACACCCTGGCAGACAGAGTCTGCAAAAACGCCCCCCCACCCTTACCCCCCAAGGGTACAGATGCCCATCCCAAATGAATGTAACCTCCCTGACATCACAGATGCACAGGTGAAAGGTGCCCTCTCCACAGCAAATAACACATCATATGTATGGGACTGGATGGTGTCCCAGGCTGTGTCCTACACAAGCTCTGAGTAGAACTGAACACTCACATTAAGTCACTGTTCCAACTTAGCCTTATTATAGGATATGTACCCTGAGAATGGTATACAGATACAGTGCTCCCACTCCACAAAGGTGGTGCCACAAAGGACCACAGTATCTATCACCTCATAAGCCTGACTAGTGTGGTAGAAAAAGCTATGGAGCGTATTATCATGGAAGTCATAATCAAAAACATTGTGAGCCTCCAGACAGTGGATCATACACAATTCGGCTTTGTTAAGGGCAGATCTTGCCTCTTACACATAGTTCATGTCTTTGAAATGGTTACTGAAGCCATGGATGAGGGCAAGGTAGTTCACACAGTCTACCTGTACCTTGCAAAAGCCTGCAACACAATACCCCACTCAGGCATCATACATATGCTTACCAGCTTAAATATTAACCCCTATATCACTAGATGTCTTGCTATCTGCCTCAGGGATGGAACCCACATGGTCAGAATTGCAGGTACCATGTCCAATTCCAGACCAGTTACAACTGGTGTCTCACTGGGCTCAGTTGTGGGACCTGTCCTTTTCGGTATGTACTTCTCTGAGTTTCAGACTAACACGGGGGGATTATGTCTAACAAACGTCACAGATGACTGCTAACCGGGGGCCATAAGCAACACTGCAGCTGACACATGCTTCCTCCATAAGGGTCTCACAGAGATGGATGCTTGTTGCCAGAGCCATGGCCTCGTGCTAAATGCTAAGACATGCATAGTCATCCCCTTTGGGGAAAACAAGGTGCACACAAATCACCACATAAGTGGTAATCCATTAAGTACAGAAGATGTATTTACAGATTTGGGGACCAACAGAGATCGTAACCTCTCCTTTGCTAATCACATTGACAGAGTCATTGCAAAGACGTTTATATAGCCCTCCTTATCACATAGGGGTTTGCATGTAGATCATGGGAGGTCATTGTGGCCCTCTACTAGTCACTCATCAGGCCCACGTTTGACTACAATGGCCCTTTTGGGGTGTACCTTACCCAACACCTGCAGCAACTACAGTGTCCACAACAGTACCTCCCGAAGAGGATCATGGACTACACACAGATGTCCTATGCAGCTCAACTAAAGGCTCTCCAGCTCTACTCAGTTGCTTAACGCCTACTCAGAGGTAATCTATGCCTGACGTACACAGCCATGTCAAACCCAGAAGTAATGGACATGCTCCACCTCATAACATCCAAGACCCTTAGAGCTACACACTCCAGGGACTTAAACCTCAAGACAAAACTAAATAGGACATGCTGCAGGGACAGATTCATTACTGAGAGGCTCCTCTCACTCTGGAATTGAATCCCAATTAAAGTTAGACATAGCCCCTCACCAACCCTCTTCCAGCAAAATCCAGCCGCATGGATGGGAAATTGCAAATTCACCCCTGGGATCTCCACTGTGTCCCTGCCTGACAGAGGCACAGCAAACTAGCCTTAAAGGGTGCCTTCTGTGACCTACTTTACATAGGCACAGTAGGCTACTCTACTGGGGAGGCGGACGCCAAATACACTCTGCCTAGGCTTATGAATTCCCTAGGGCAGACAGCCTAGTATCGACCTCTGCACCTATGTTTATGTTGGGGATGCACAATATTTGTTGCTGATACTGTTTGCAGGTCTTTATTGCCATAGCTTTCCCAGTTTCTATGAACAATTTGTGTATCTGCGTAACATGTTTGATCATGACAGGGTTCCAGTATATTAATATATGTGTCTGTTGTCATTTAACTGTGTGCACAGGGCAGATTGCTGGATCATGGGAGGTTCCTGGCATAACACATACAACTGCCAGATATGTGTGGCCGACTGCTATACTCAGACATGGCCTAAGTGTGTGAGCATGCCCTGTTCAGGCTTTCCATGGTTTGTTGCCTGACATATGTCTCATTTATCGAAGTGTGTGAGCATGCCCAGTGTGACCTTTCCATAT
Source organism: Protopterus annectens (assembly GCF_019279795.1). Classification (NCBI taxonomy): domain Eukaryota; kingdom Metazoa; phylum Chordata; order Ceratodontiformes; family Protopteridae; genus Protopterus; species Protopterus annectens. Next base: position 1,246,611,795 of record NC_056737.1, read on the forward strand.
GTTGTGATCTGAAGTCCACTACATTTGTGGCTGTGTGTGAACATGACCAATATTGACATTTATACTGTGTGTGTTGGAAGTCATGTTGTGTTCTTACTGCCAGACTCCTTTGTGTCATAACTCAACAGAGATTGTGCTGTGCCTGCAGGGTTTCCATAGGATAGTTTGCAAAGACTTGTCAACATTCTTTCATACTGGCTGAACACTGCAATACTGTCATGGTATACTGGTTCAGTACTTTCACTATGGTGCACAGTATCATGGGTTTGAGTCCCATCACTGCTTTAAATGTTCATACTGAGCAGACCAGACTGGTTAAGGGCCAGTTGGGCAACTATGAGCATGTTGCATTTTGTTCAGCTATGGCCTACTTAAACCAGGCTTGTCCAACATTGCTATGTATTCACCAACTTGGGTGGACATTGCCAAACATTACTCCACATTGACCACAGTTGTACTAGTTGGTGTGTGTGATTCTGTTCATAGGTTCATACTAGGCTATCTGCCCTAGGGCATTTATAATCCTAGCCAGAGTGTGTTTGGCTTTCAACACACATTTTAAGTGGAGTTTCCCATGACATTTTTCAAGGTTAGTATACTGTGCCTCTGTCTAACAGTGACATAGAGGTGATACCCAGGGTAAACCTACAATCTCCCATCCACTCATCCAGATTCCTCTTGAAGAGAGTCAATGAGGGACTCTGGATAACCTGGAGTGGGAGTTTACTCAAGAGTGGAGGGAGCCTCTGGGTTATGAATCTGTCACTCCAGCATGTCCTATTTATTTCAGTCCTGAGGTTCAGGTCTCTTGAGTGCATAGCTTGATGGGATTCTGATTTTCCAAGGTGCAGCATGTCCATTGATTCCAGGTTGGACATGGCTTTATACATCAGGCACAGATCACCTCTGGGCAGGCTGTATGCCACTGAGTGGAGCTGCAGTTTCTTTAACCAGGCAGCAAATGGCATGTGTTTGAGCCCTTTGATCCTCCTGGTGAGGTACTTTTGTGGTCTTTCCAGCTGCTGCAGATGTCTGATAAGGTACATCCCACAAGGGGCATTGTACTCAATTATGGGCCTGATGAGGGATGAGTAAAGAGGCACGATGACCTCCCCTGATCCAGATGTGAATACTTTCATGATTAGGTGGGCTATATGAAATGTTTTTCTAAACACTTTGGCCACGTGGTTGTCAAATGAGAGATTGCTATCAACTTGGGTCCCCAGGTCATTTATCACTTCTTTCATACTTAATGGGTTACCACCTATGTGGTAATTTGTGGGCACTTAGTTTTTGCCAAAGGGGATGACTATACACTTTTTTGCGTTTACCTTGAGAACATGGCTCTGACATCAGTTGTCTGTTTCTATGAGGCCCTTTTGTAGGATGCTTGTGTCAGCTGGAGGGTTGAGTATGGCACCCAGTTTGTAGTCATCTGCAAACTTGTTCAGCCACAGTCCTTCTGTGTTGGTCTGTACCTCTGAGAAATATATACCAAACAAGAGAGGTCCCATGACTGAGCCTTGCGGGATGCTACTTGTAGCTGGTTTGGGGTCTGACATGGCTCCAGCATTTCTGACCATGTGTGTTCTGTCCTTGAGCCAGTTTGCAACCCATCTAGTGACATAGGGGTTTATATTGAAGCTGGTGAGCTTATCTATAATGACCAAGTGGGGTATTGTATGGAAGGCTTTTGCGAGGTCCAGGTAGGCTGTGTGGACCACCTTCCCCTCGTCAATGGCCTTGGTGACTGTTTCAAATGACTCAACCAGGTTTAAGAGGCAGGATCTGCTCTTAACAAAGCCAAACTGGGTAGGATCCAGTGTCTGTAGGTCCCCAATATCTTTATTTCTGAGGTCCATGATGATCCTTTCTATAGCTTTGCAGACCAAGCTAGTCAGGCTTCTGGGCCAATAGTTTGCAGTATCCATTGAGGCACCACCTTTGTGGAGAGGGACCACTGTTGCTGTACACTGCTCTTTGGGTACATATCCTGTGTTAAGGCTGAGATTGAACAGTGGTTTTATGTTTGTGTTCAATTCTTCTTGGGGTTCATGTTGGACACAGCCGAGGACACTGTCTGGTCCCATTGAAGCTGTGTGTTTTGCTTTGGAGAGGCTGGCTGTTACCTGGGCATCTGAGATGTCAGGGGGCCAGCACTCTGCTGGGATAGATATTTGCCCTTTTGGTGGGGAGGGGGGGGAGTTTGCACTGAACCTGCCAGCTTGGATGTTGGCAATGTCTGTGGGTTTGTATTGTTTGTCATTTTGGACTAATTCTGAGCATATCTGGGAATTCCCACCCAGGTTCCTACCATAACTAAAGAAAGCCTTGTGATTATCCTTAGTGTCCTGTACAATTTTTATCTCAATGATGGCCTTAGACGATTTTATGTGTGGCCGTAGTTTTTCAATAATACTGATCAGAGATGCCTTCCCTTTTTGGGATTTTGCTCTGTCATATAGTAGCTTCCTCCTTGTATTGTATACTTTTTTATGGCTGGGGTCCACCATACAGGATGCCTGCCTTTGGAGGATTGGATCTTGGTTTTATTTGGGATTGCATGATCCATGCATTCCTGAAGGTGTTCATAGTTCATAGTGTTCATGCATTTATAAAGGGTTCTGAGGTCTGGGCTGTATTTTCCACAGGCACAGGGGCTGTGATGGATATCACCTTGGTTTTGTGGAGTGTGACATTTGCTTTAGTGAAATTTTTCACTGTGGTTTTTTGGCCATGGGCTGGGGTCGGGATGTGAATATCCAGTGAGATTACTCTATGGTCTGATCTTACCAGTGAGGGATACACTTCTGGTCTTGGGCATAGAGTCCCCATGTTGGTGATGATCAGGTCCAGTATGTTTTCCCCTCTTGTGGAAGTGGAAGCAAGTTGTTCCATAGCATTTGAGTTTATAAATTCTAGGAACCTTTGGGCTAGGGTGTTGCAGCTAGGGTAATGCTCCCAGTCTATGTTTGGGTAGTTAAAGTCACCCAATATAATGGTGTTTGGGGAGACCTTCATATTTTCATGTGTTCTCCAGTCAGCCAAGTGTAGTTCCAAGTGTGGCTATGAACTGGAAGGCGGTTTTACCCACTGTTAGTTGCACATGGATAGTCTCTGATGCTTCATGCTGTGCCACCAACCTGGGGGTGTGGGTATCTTTGACAAATATTGATACTCACCCTCCTTTTGTAGTTTGTTCCATGTTTTGCGGCTGCAAAACACAGTATGAGGTGTAACCTGTTAGTGCTAGGGTGCTCTTGGGAGCCTTGAACCAGGTTTCTGTTACTGCACAGATATCAACATTCTCCATGCTGAGGAGAGTTTGGAGTGCATGCATCTTGCAGTTTAGACTTCTGGCATTGAGTAGCATTACTTCTAGTTTCTTATCCCTTGTGATACCTATGGAGGTGGGTTTGTCTTTTGAGCCTTACCTAAAAAAGGCACTATGGGGGTGACAAGAGCCTTTGGCAATATCCAAAAGGCCACAGGTGACAGGTGAAAGCCATCCCTAGTGAAGCATCATGTCTTGTCGAGCATGTCATCCCAGGCTGACAGGCATTGGATCCCCTTTCACTGACACCAATACTTAAGCCAATTGTTGTAATTGATCATCTTGTCTTCATATTGTGGCTTCATGTTTGGTGAGGGTAGGATGATACTCAAGGTCATCAAGTTTGCATATACTACATGGTGGTAAATGCTGTTTAGCACTACCTTACATTGCTTAACACATGGCAATCATGCCTCAGGTGGTGCTGCAGGGCTGTCTATGTTGGATGCACATACTACACTCCCTGCACATGTTTGAAAGCAGGTTGTGTCAACTTAGGCATCCCTTTCACTATATGTGGGAGTCAGAGAGAGGTATCATTTCCAGGGTTCCTACTGAGCCAGTGTATGTGCTATGCGTTGCCTCTTTGCCAAGGCCAAGGCATACTGGGCATGCCTCCTTCTGCCTACTGGGGCAGGCTCAGGTTGCTCCTCCTCCGAGTCACGCTCTGCCTGTGATGGCCTTGGCAATGGTGGGGTGCTGTTTGGCCCAGGCCTATGCTGGTCCTGCTGCAGCTGTTTTCGCAGAATCATATTATGTAGCATAACACATACCATGACAATTTGGGTACATGTAGTTGGTGAGTATTGCAAGGCTCCACCAGATGTGTCCAGGCACCGAAACCGTGACTTGAGCAACCCAAACACACGCTCAATTACATTTTGTGTTTGTGCATGTGCCTCATTATGGTGTTCCTGTTCAGGTGTGTGTGCATTTCCGATGGGTGTCATCAACCACGGCTCCAGTGCATAGCCAGCATCCCCCACTAAGTGACCATGTGGGATGTCCCCATTGGCAAATGTCTGGTACAGCTGCATCAGATGCCAGATATGGGAATCATGGTAGCTTCCAGAGCAGCCAGCACACATATTCATTATTATGCCCTGGGCATCACACATGACCTGGCAGTTGATGGAGGGGAAGCCCTTGCGGTTAATGTAGGCCCTACCCCGCTCACCGGCTGGTGCTTTGATGCATATATGCATGCAGTCTATTGCACCCACTACCTCAGGGTATTCTGCTATTTGCTGGAAGAGACGCATATTGCTGGCCAATACCTCATGGGAATTGGGGAAATATACATGATCACCGACATGTGCTGACATTGCATCCAGGAACTGGTGCAGTACTCTGGATGCTGATGCCTGTGATATCCCCATCATATCACCAGTTGGTCTCTGGAAGGTACCTGTTGCTAGTACTCTTAGGCCAACACATACCTTGGTTTCCACTGGGATGGGTTCCCCTCTGTTGGTTCTGTGAGTGAGGCATGGCCTGCACAGCTCAACAATTTGCTGCAGGAGGTCTCTGTCCACTCTATAGTGCTCCACTATCTCCAGCTCATGTAACCCCTGGTAGGTGACCCTGGGCCTGTACACTCTTCTCCGTCTCCTCACTGTGGGTTGTCCGGCAGCATTTGCATTGTCACCACCCTCAGCATGTTGCATATGTCGCCTTATAACAGCAATGGCAGCCCCTAGCATTTTTTGTCTGAGTGAAGCTTTTTTAGTTTTCACTTCTAGTAGCTTACTCCAGTGTTGCAATGTCTCTTGAGAAAAACAAACTGCACTGTTGTTTGCAGGGTTTTAAGTGCTGGGCTGGGCTAGTGTTCAGCCTGTGTAATTGCCTGATTCTGATTGTTTTCACCTGCTAGCTCTACTAATATTCCCTGGTAGCTTCCTACTATTTGTTGTGCTTCCTTTTTCCTTTCTGTTTCCTCAGGGGGGGAGCGACGCGCATACAAGTGCAAACACGCTCACAGCAGCTCACACGCGTGCACACATGCTTAGACAGACTAAAACTTGCTTATTTGGGTTAAAAAATGCGCACACCAGTGCAAACGTGCTTACAGGTCTTTAAACAGCCTTATACATGCTTACTCTGGCTTAAACGCGCGCACTCACGCTTTCACGCGCGCACTCTGTCTTACTCGGGTTTACAAGCGGGCATATGCGCGCATACCCGCTCAGCAAGAAACTTTGGTGTTATCCACAGTATACAGCTTCCATTTCTTGGCTTTCCCTGGCCTACCTGTTGACACACCTCTTTCCATGATGTCTAACTGACAGCTGACACATGCCACTCTGCTCCTATGAGCTTCACTACTTTCATACATACCCCCCTTGTGATGTCACCTATCTCCTACTCTGTTACTTCCCATATCCTACTCCTACACTCAACTGACTGTGCTCATTTGCTATGTAAAAGTGCGATTCACTATCCTAACACTCATTTACATAGGATTGCCTACTAATGCTTGGTACATGTCTTAGACTGGGCTTCTCTCCTTAGCAACCCCTACTCGGTGGCCATGTTGTCTTCAGGCTGCTATTCCCTTACATTGTAATTTAACAGTTTTCATAGATTCCACGTTTGTGGCTTTTATTTTCTTATTTTATGATTTTTTTTTAGAGCACCCCATTTGCGCGGCGCTGCGCTACGCTTAAACATCGGAAACCGCCGGGAAAAAAAAGTATTTTTATTTTAATTTTGCATCTGGGAACATTTCCAATGGCCGTATATTTGGCCATAGGCATGCTTCCTCAACCATATGCAACCTTTATTTGGAGCTGACAAGGCTCCATTGTGCTATTTGCAGAACGGTACTCAGTTGTCAACTGAGTACATTTCTGCAGCTAACACAGCTCCTACTCGGACAGGTTTGTGGTTCCTGGATCGCAAATTTACCTCATTTGCATGCCTTTCAGCTGCAAGTGAGGTAATTTGCATATCCCAGCCCTGTCCATGTAGGAGACGTTTTAGGAGCTCTCTTACATGCCCCTACAAGCTGTTCCTGGATCGCTCGTCGGATATGATGGCTGCATGGAGTCTTACTCTACTCGTACACTCCGTGTAAGCCATCATGAATCTGGCAGTGACTTTCAAATGAGAAAACAAAAGGGTCAGTTATTTTCTATATACAGCCCCCACCCCAAACCAGCAGTAATAGCTAAACATAATGGTCATGGATTGTATTTCAGCTTTGTTCCATAGAAACAGTTGCCAAACATTAAAGTATTCCAGGTTTACTTTACACAGATCATGGTATTTGAAGCTGGCCAGCTATTAGAACCCAAGTAGCTTAGGTTTCTACAGCAGTGATCAAATGATGAATGTTATCCATTCTCTCTGACAGCCTACAGTAGTGGATAATGAATTAATAAATCCATTTAGCTGTTATAAAATGAATATGAAGTGATATACTCATGTTAAAGGTCATAAATGTACTAATATGGGCCATAGTAACATATGCCAGAGGTCATGGCAGACACAGACTGCTTTGCAAGTCTCATCTTGTGTTCCATTATATGAGCATACATGCTGTGTGTCTGCAGCTGTAATGGTACAGTGGTAGAGTTGTCACCTCACAGCAAGAGGTTCTCTCGTTCAATTCTCGGCTCTGTGTGGAGTCTGCATGTTCTCCCCGTGGTCAAGTGGCGTTTGAAAGACATGCGTAAATGGGTGTGCCTTTGTTGAAGGTTGGGCATCGAGCTGGCACCTCGGCACCATAAAAATCGACTGCCAATCATTAGCGGACCTGAGTTCTGCTGTGGCGAACCCTAAATGGGAAAAGCTGAAAGAAGAACAACAACATGCTGTGTGTGTGTGCAATGTTTAGAGTTACCTCATTAGGGCCAATGGCATATTACAACTGTTCAGATATGGAAGTTAGCACAGAAATGTTTTCTATCTACTAACACTGCCATACCAGTGTCTGAGAAAATGGTAAAATACTCCAGCACAAAGTCCATGAATTGTTTATTTGTATCTACAATTGCATTCTGCTATGTCTCCCATTACAGGTGTGTACTACAGAGCTTCAGTACCAGGAAAGCATGAAACCGGAAAGATGTCCAACAAGGAACCAGTGGCACTGCAAACAGCCTAGGAGTATCAGAGTGTAGTGGAATCAGGAAGGGTGACACTGGGAATAAGAGCATGTTGTGTGTAGGTGGTAGCTAGGGAAATCCAGCATCACAGATAGCAATGTGATGTAGCCAGGGAAATCCAGGGTCACAGATGGCAATATGGTGTAGCCGGAAAATCCAGTGTCCCAAATGACAATTTGGTGGCAAACATTCTGATGAAAAAGTCAAAGAATATCTAAGTGAAAAGGTGATAGTAATACTGCACTTTTTTTACACATTTTATCCTGCTGCCTGTTAAACATCAGCCATCCTGCAATACATCGGCCCATTCATTCCCTTTATGGCAATAGCCAATCATGGAAGATCACTATCTGTGCAGCTACCAATTTGTTTTAGCTAATGACCTGAGTGTTAACCCTGTCTGCAGACATGCACACTCTCTTCTGGGATGTCCTGCCTATAGACCCCCCCCCACAAAGGCATCATGTGCACTCCCTCATATCTCCCATGGAAGGATGCTATGCATTGCAGCTTGGAAGGGCCAAGCATACATGCATGCATCTCTTAATTCTGCATGTTGCAGTGTCAGGTCAGCACCAGTGTTGTAGAATACTGTACTGCTTCCTGTCCCCGAAGATGGGGCTGACGTCAGCCCCTCACTGTCACCCTTCCTGATTGGCTCTTCCAATATCATGGTCACCAGTCATATTAGAGCTATGAGGGTCATAGTCAGAGCTTCATTCTGTGCTGCAGAGCTAACACTCACAGTTCTCAGCACTGGTACACCTCCTTATCATATTGCAACTGAACACTCAAAGATGTTTGTCTGTCTGTCTCCAGTCTGCCTCAGAGCTCCCCTAAAATACTGCCTGCAGTGGCAGCAGTCAGTTGCTCCACAGAGGTAAAATTTATGATTTAATGCTGTTCCACTGTTCCACTGTTCCACTTTTCAATTGCCTAATTACAGCTGTGTTCCAGTCCACAGTGATGTGTCACAGGGAAAGGGGTCAACAACTGACTGTACTAAAAAGTACTAGCTCATTACTGTAAATATCATCAGTAGTCCATCTCGACCCTTCTTGCTTGAGCTCCTATTACAGCACGATGTCATGATAAACACTGGGTACTAGTGGGATGACCTGGATCGCAGCAATCAGTGTACTGATTATGGCTAGCATTGCTTTGCCTGTATGAGTGACATCTTTATTCTGTGATGGACAATCAGTACCTATAGTTTACTGACACCACTCTTACAGTGTCCTGTTTTGAGCTGGTAGCTGTGGGGTCTGCATTGCAGTGCAGTTGCTAGTGGTGGGGTGTGCTTGAATGGCAATCAATCAAACTTTTACTGCACAAGCGTATGCAATCTGGGCATTAAGTGCCTCCTGGCATTCATCACCATGATTCTGCTACTAGTACAGTCTTGTCTCTGAATTATAGGAGCCTATTTTTTGCAAGTTTTCCATTCACTTCCTCTTCTTATGGCATACTTTGTGTACTCACCCAGAGGCAAAAGATCCAAGTTTAAGGCTTTACAAGGAAGTGAGTTGCACATAAAATGGGCCTGTGTTTGCAACCCTAGTGTCATGTAGACATAACATAGATCCAAACCTCTCAATTGTCAAGAATTTCATAGAAATGTCCAGATTTTTCTCTCTTATTTGTAGTCTGCTCCTCATAGTTTGTGTTTTTCTGACAAATAATTGAGGACTGCAGTCACTAAATAAATAAGGACAGACAGCTAAGTTTTCGACTTCATATAATTTAGAAAGTATATGTTAATAGGAAACATGTTTTTCTAGCAACCTTCTTATAGCAGTAATTTTTTAAATCTACCCATATTTTGGGGCCTTAATCCCCATTATGTTGCCTTAATTCCTGATTCTTGCACTAAGAGGTTAAGAGTTGTGCATAGTTTACAATCTCTTACACCTTATAGAACTGAACATTAAGCAGTTATGCTGTAGATGGCCAACATTAATACATTTCACTTCTTATTTAGTTGCTTCTTCTTACTACCCCCAAAACGTTTTCCTTATTTTCCTGTTGTATAACCTCTTTTTACTCCCACACTCACTCTCTACTTATATCGTATGCATTATTTTCGTTTCCATGATTTTAGTCTATCATTATGGACCTTCTATTTTTATCAACTAGCTAGCAGTTTATGTATGCTAATAGCTAAACAATAATGAGGTTCTCCCGTTCGATGCTTGGGTTGGGAGTGCCTTCTGTGTGGAGTCTGCATGTCCTCCCTGTGGTCGAGTGGGTGTTCAAAAGACATGTGTTGAATGGGTGTGCCTTTGTTGAAGGTTGGGTGTTGGGCTGGCAACTTGACACCATAAAAAACAACTGCCAATCATTAGCGGACCAGAGTTCTGCTGTGGTGACCCCTAACTGGGAAAAGCCGAAAGACAAACAACAACAACATCATATATAGATATATATATATATATATATATATATATATATATATATATATATATATATACACATACACACACACACACACACATATATATATATATATATATACATATATATATATATATATATATATATATATATATATATATATATATATATATATATATATATATATATATATATATATATATATACATAGACAGACAGACACACACACACACACACACACACACACACACACACACACACAGTTTTTTATGTAATTAGTTTGAACTATTCTGTTATCGCTTACATTTCTGTGTTGTTTGTTTGTGAAATGTTTTGTATTTCATCTGGGCTAAGCCTGAAATTAGTCAATATTGATCAGGCAGACAGATAGACAGAGATATAGATCTGTATCATCTATAGATCTATATCTCTGTCTATCTGCCTGTCTATACATAAAAAAATACCTTTAGTCAAAACTGAAGTAATATTCAGTATTTGGCCTCGACTTCATCCTTCACACTCTTTTTTTCCTCCTGCTGTAAACTGCCTACATACTTGTGACTCTGTCTGCAGTCCACACTGCATTGGTCCTCTGGGCATTTATGTTTCTGGCCATTTACTACTAACCATGCCAATGGGTATGTCCACGCGGACTTCTTAGGGCTCAATATTGAAGTCTCTGCCTCACAGGTCCAGAATCTGGAGATCCTGGCCTCTCTTTGCTGCCTGTGTAGAATTTGTATTTTTCTCTCCCTGTATTTGAAGTTTTTTTTCCAGTTATTCTATTTTTCGCCAAGAAACATGTTGCTTGACTGACTACTCTGAGAATGTTTGGTTTACCAAGATGTTTGTCTTAGCTTTCGAACAACCATGCTAAATATACTGTATTTATCCTTGCACATGTGGCCCAGGTCATGGCTGTAAAACTACATGGGTCAGCCCATTTACCATGTTAAACAGAATAAATAAAAAGGGCATTTAAAGAAATGAACCTTAGTGCTTGGGTTACCACCCTCCAGAAGGCATTTCTAGCAATTCTTGGATCTGTCTACGTTTTTACCCTTGAAGCATGCTCTTAAAGAATTCTACCCCTAGTAAAACTAGTACTCCTACTTCTAGAAAGTTCAAAATTAGTACATGTTGGTGGGGTATATCAGATACTCTTTCTTAATCTTTTACCCCATTGCAGACCTCTAAGATGTCCTACTCAGACTCTGTACCAAGGACATTGCTGCTTTAATTGTTTGTCAGCCTTCTTTATTTACACTTTGCTAGAACAGGGTGTACTGTTTGACATATCTCTCAACTGTACAGATTTTCACAGAATGTCCAGTTTTTTGCTTCATATTTTTGGTCTCTTCATCATAACATTTGTGGTTTTATGGTAAATCATTGGAATGCATTGGAGATTAGAGCTACTAAATAATGGCATGCATTTCAGTTTCAGACGTCATCTCCTTCAGAAAATGTATGCTAATCCTGTTATTCTGGCAGCTTTCTAAATCTATAACAGCAAAAATACATAAAATAGGTACTGTATGTATTGCAAAATGACTTAATAGGTCAACTTGCCTTTTAAACTTGATTGACTTTTTCGAAACAGTCACCAAGGCCATTGATGAGGGAAAGGCAGTCCACACAGCCTACCTCGACCTGGCAAAGGCTTTCGGCACAATACCCCACTCAGGTATCATTGAAAAACTCATCAGCTTAAATGTAAACCCATACGTCACAAGATGGGTTGCAAACTGGCTAAGTGACAGAACCCACAGGGTCAGAGTTGCTGGCGCCATGTCAGACTCAAAGCCTGTCACAAGTGGTGTCCCACAGGGCTCAGTCCTGGGCCCACTCTTGTTCAGCATCTACTTTTCAGAAGTACAAGCAAACACAGGAGGACTTTGGCTGACTAAGTTTGCAGATGACTGCAAACTGGGTGCCATAGTCGAAAACACATCTGACACAGATATCCTTCAGAAGGGTCTCATAGAGATGGATAACTGGTGCCAGAGCCATGGCCTAAAGTTAAACGCCAAAAAATGCATAGTCATACCCTTCGGGAAAAACAAGGTTACCCCCAGCTACCATATAGGTGGCAACCCACTAAGCACAGAAGAGGTTATCAGGGATCTGGGGACCCAGGTTGACAGTAACCTTACGTTTGACACTCACATTGCCAAAGTAGTTAGGAAGACCTTCTACATTGCCCACCTGATCATGAAGGGATTTACATCTAGATCAAGGGAGGTCATCGTCCCCCTGTACTCGTCACTCATCAGACCAATGATTGAGTACAATGCCCCATTCGGAATGTATCTGACCTGACACCTGCAGCAACTGGAAAGGCCCCAAAAGTTCCTCACCAAAAGGATAAAGGGTCTCAAAAATATGTCTTATGCTGCCCGACTGAAGGAACTCCAGCTCTATTCAGTCGCTTAGCGTCTGCTCAGAGGTGACCTGTGCCTGACATACAAGGCCATGTCCAACCCGGAATTGATAAACATGCTTCACCTCAAAAAATCTAGATCCCTCAGAACTACAAGGGCGGGAGACTTAAACCTTGACACGGTTATTAATAGAACGTGCTGGAGGGACAAATTCATCACCCAGAGACTCCCTATGCTGTGGAACAAAATCCCGGTACATGTGAGGCAGAGCACCTCGCTGGCCTTGTTCAAGAGAAATCTTGACCAATGGATGGGAGATCGCAGATATACCCCAGGGATTACCTCAGTGTCACTGCTAGACAGAGGCACAACAAAAAAATGGGCATAGTATCCCTCAAAATAAAGGGGTGGCGAAAGCCACAAAACTCTGGGCTAGGCTTATAAATGCCCTTGGGCAGATAGCCTAGTATGAACCTATGAACCTATGAACTGAGCTGTGAAAATACATGAAATACATAAATGTGTATGTACTGCAAACTGGCTTAATGATTCACTTGAACATCAAAGAAACACAGAATATGTAAATCTTAGTTCTGCATATAACATTCAGTATATTACTCAATTTATGCATTTATCAGATCTAGCAACAAGCTTGTTTCCATTTCTAGAAATGTGATACACACTGAATGATTACATTTACAACTGTCTCCTGTTAAGATAAGTAATTCTCTTCTACATTTCATAATGCTGCATACAATGCTGCATTTATAATTGTTGTTCTGATTCCTATTCTTTTATCTGTGTAGGTACTTCCTTGTAATCTGCCTCTGACAAACTACCACAGTGGCCTGAGATGTGCCTGAAAATAAAAGACCAAGCTTGAGTCTACCAGGTTATCAAACATGAAAATAAAAATCTAATAAAAACAATAAATAGATGAGTATTTATTTATTTAAATATCTATACCAGTCTTGCGAGACATTGTTACTAATTAAAATATGAATTTAACTAAATTGCTGTAACATGAAAGTAACTTTTTTCCTTGTTAGTTTCCTAAAATATCAGGAGAGATACAAAATTAGGCAAAGACCAAAACTATTTTGAAATAAAAAAGTCAGTAATATAAACACTGCTATTAATTTATGTAAACTCTGTTATTCATTTACAGTCTGGCTAACTGCTGTCCTGCATTCATAACTCACATCTTTATTTGGGTCTATTGCAGGCAATGCAAATATGTCAAATGGCCAGTAGATGGCAGAATGATACAAGTATTTAATATTACATGGCCCACACAGCATGCATTTTTTGAAAGAAAAATATTTAGTAAAAAATAACAATAGTTAGCTAATTAATCTACCAGTACTTACATGTAAGAAATGACAATATATAAATTTTATGTAAGCCTTTAAAGTGACTGGTCAATTTACAAAGTAGTTTTCCATCTGGCAAAATATAATGGAAATTATTGTGTTATACCTTCTTTGTGAAGCCGTTTCATGTATTGGAAAGCAGAAGGAATAGTTATGTACTTTGCAAAGGTTTCTTCTGTATCAGTTTTGTATTTATTAACTTGCTGCACTCTACCTAATTTTATCTAATTTTTATTCTGTTTGCAGATACTGTTATTTATGGGCTATTTCATTGCTTTTTTACACTTGAATATTTTGTAAACAGTTGCTGGTAGAATGCTTGATTTCAACATGTTATGGTTTGTAACAACACAACAAAAATATTTTTGACAAAAAGTACTTTCGGTTTTAATATACTGCCAATCATACATTATATGTAGTGCTATTAATATCTCTGAGTATGTCAATAAAAGGAAATGATAATCATATGATAAATTAACTGAAAAAGATTGACAATAAATAGTACAGCAGAGCAAACCTTCCACAACATACTAACTCCCAGCTTTTTTATTTTTAAGTCCAGCTAAAACATTGCTATTTTTTCACACAATGACTCAAGCAACATAAAATGTGAATGAGGCAGGGTTAAGATTTAAAGACATATCCTTATGTGTCCCTTAGCTTAATCTTATTTTGAATTTATTTCTCTGTTGGATGATTTTTTTTTTCCCTTCTAAGCATTTCTTTATCTCTCTGTCTATACACACGCACACGAGTACACAGACACACACACACACACACACACACACACACACACACACACACACACACACACACACTTGTAAGTTTATTTGTAAGTGTATTTAAATGGTTCCCATGTGTTTTGTTAAATGTCATTTTGGTCAACACACACATGGGGTGTTGCTTATTTTTAAAGGTACGGATAGCCAAGTGGTCGAAATGTCAATAGTATGTTTCGTTGAGAGAGGTGAGAGGGGTTAGAGGGGGTGAGGCTGTTTGTGTATGCATTTTAGGGTTAGGGTCAGGGATAGGTAAGGAGCTAGATGCAGTGTTGTTTGTATGTGTTTGTGTGTCCGCCTGAGTTTGTGCATGTTTGTGTGTCCCAAACCAGCCCATTCCCCCAACCCTAACCCTATAGCCGACCTTAATAAAAACCTTCCCATAGCATTGCCATTATCCAGAGGAAGTTGGGATTAGTCTTAGGGGGGGGGGGGGGTTATTGTTAACATTGGGAGAGGAAGTAGGTTTTTCTTTCCTGATATTTTTTAGTCTGTTATTTAGTGCATTTGATATTGTGTATGTTTGAACATATTTTATGCAGATACATATTTATGCAGGTATTTATGTTCGACATTAAATAACTTTGATCATACATAATTGAACCATTTAAATATATACATATGTATGTATATTCAAATATACGTATATTAGTGCATGTATGGATAAATAAAACATACTAATCATTTGTTTTGTGTAAACCTTATATGCATACTAGTTATGTGTTTTGTACAAACCTTTCTTTCATGCACTCCAAATATTGCTTACTTTGTTTTATATTGGAGAGTTTGGTTGTTAATAAACTACTTATATTAAATTATAAGGGCAAAGCCCCCCACATTGGAGGTGTGGGGGGTGTAGCCTCCCACCTAAGTGGGTTTTATTTATTCCCGTGTGTGTTTCGTTGAAGTTTGAACAAGTATTTACTTGCTCTGGGAAAAATATGCCATTCAGGTATTTCGTTTTCCCGATTTTCATCTCAAAAAAATGAAATTCAGTGATATGGCTGTTCAAGTATTAGAAGTAGGTTCATATATATATATATATATATATATATATTTATATATTTGTGTGTGTGCACACATGTGTTTGTGCATATGTGCCATGGCAACCACAGCAGTAATAGGATGCATGCAATGCTGCTGCATATGCAGTTGAAAGTTGGGTCTATATCATATGAATGAATCGCACAAATTGCGAATGCTCATAATATCAATGTGCCGGACCTCGAACTTCCTATTGTGGGGGGCTGCACTCCCCACACCCTCCACTAAATATATATTCCAACTCCAAGATCACACTACAGTAAGGAAAGGGCAAATATCCCATTCTTCACTGTACTGCGATCTCATAAAAAGCACTTTAAGGTCCGATACATTCGATATTATGAGCGTTTGCAATTTGTACGATTCGCTTATATGATATAGACCCCTGAAAGTCACACACTTATATAAGTCAGCATTTGGCAAGATCAACAGATACACAATCTTGTCTGAATATCCTTGGTCTGCAGCACTTTGTTAGTCAAGACATTATAGAGTTGGTATATTATTTATTACCGTCCCGTATGTTACTGAGTCAGTATTTCTGATGTCCATCTGACTCCTGTCTTTTCTGACTTGACCCCATGCTCAGGGTATTTTCATTCTGGTTTTGTCTACAGTTATCCTATGTCACATTATGTGTCCTCATTTGGGATTTCTGTTGCTTTGGCCCTTGTACTGTGTCATAAGTAGTCACTCTGGCTGTATATATTGCTGTTTGCTTATGACTTTGAGTGTTGATTCTTCCATGACAGCAGCAATGTCTGCTCTCCAAACATCACTCTGAGGTTTAGGTCTTATGTTCTACTCTGCATTGTAGGTTGGGTCGACTCAGGATTCAAATGTATTCTACATGAGTCTGTTGTATGTTTTTGCTCCCAGTACTCTCAGATTGCAGTCTGTATGCATTATTTAATTCATTTATATAGTGTAGAAATACAAGGCAGGTTCATGGGTTCATAGGTAGGTACTAGGCTATCGGCCCTGGGGCCTATACAAGCCCAGCCAAAAAGGTACCCTGGCTTTTGCCACCCAAGAAAATTATTTTCCTGTGCCACTGTCGAGCAGAGCCACAGAGGTGATCCCCGGGGTGAATTTCCTATTTCCCATCCAATCACCAAGATTTTTCTTGAAGAGTGCTAATGAGTTGCTTTGTTTGATATAGATAGGTAGTTTATTCCAAAGTATGGGAAGTCTCTGGGACAGGAATCTATCCCTCCAGCATGTTCTGTTTATTGTGGTGACAAGGTTTAGGTCCCTAGAGCGTGTAGCTCGGAGGGATTGGGGTTTCTTTAAGTGGAGCATGTCCAACAGCTCTGGGTTTGACATAGCTTTGTATATTAGGCAGAGATCACCTCTGAGTAGGCGATATGTGATGGAGTAAAGCTGGAGTTTTTTGAGGCGGTCTGCATAGGGCATCTGGTTGAGGCCGGTAATCCTCTTTGTGAGGTATTTCTGCGGCCTTTCCAGTTGTTGTAGATGTCTTGTGAGGTACATACCAAAAGGGGCGTTGTACTCTATAATGGGTCTAATGAGTGATGAGTAGAGAGGAACAATGACCTCTTTTTTTCTGGATGAGAAACCTTTTGTGATGAGATGTGCCATGTAGAAGGATTTCCTGACTACTGTGGCAATGTGATTATCAAAGGAGAGACTACTGTCCACCTGTGTCCCAAGATCTCTTATCACACTTTCGGTGTTCAGTATACTACTGCCTATGTTGTAGTTCATGGGTACAGAGTTTTTACCAAAGGGAGTGACAATGCACTTTTTGGTATTGAGCTTTGAGCCATGGCTTTGACACCAGGCAAATGTCTCAGTGAGTCCCTTTTGTAGGATGTCCACATGGTTAGGAGTTTCGATTATGGCTCCTAGTTTCTGTCATCTGTGAACTTCATTAGCCAAAGACCTTCTGTGTTAGCCTGTACTTCAGAGAAGTAGATACCAAACAGGAGAGGACCCAGGACTGAACCCTGTGGTACACCACTTGTCACGGGTCTGAAGTCGGATTTGGAGTCTGCTACTTTCACAGTGTGGGTTCTGTCAGTGAGACAGTTGGCAACCCATCTTGTGACATGGGGATTTATACCTAGTTTAGTGATTTTATCTATAATTCCACAGTGGGGGATGGTGTTGAAAGCCTTGACAAGATCTAGATAGGCTGTGTGAACCACCTTACCCTTGTCTACAGCTTTGGTGACTGCTTCAAAGAAGTATATCAGGTTTAGGAGACATGATCTACCTTTTACAAACCCAAACTGGGTGGGGTCCAGAGTTTGGAGATTACCAATGTCTTTGTTTATAAGTTCCATGATGATACCTTCCATCGCCTTGCAGACCAGGCTCGTCAGGCTAATGGGGCGGTAGTTCCCGGGGTCCGTGGTGGCTCCCCCCTTGTGGAGTGGGATAACCATCGCTGTGCACCATTCAGCAGGCACAAAGCCTGAGGTGAGGCTATGACTGAACATGGTACTTAGGTGGGGTGCCAGTTCGTTCTGTAGTTCGTGTAGAACCAGCCTGGGATGTTGTCTGGTCCCATGGATGCTGTGTTCTTGGCTTTGGAGAGTGTGGTTTTTACCTGTGCAGCCGTGATTACAGGAACTTTGCATTCTTCCAGTATAGAGATGGGCTCTTTAAGGGGTGAGAAGGTGGTAAAGTTAGCGCTGAACCTATCTGCCAGGATGTTGGCAATATCAGTTGGGTCTGTAAATTTAGTGCCATTGTGCTGTAACTCAGAGCAGATCTGAGTGCTGCCATTGAGATTCTTGACATAGCTATAGTATGCTTTGCAGTTGTCTTTAGAATCAGTGGCAATTTTGTTTTCGTAACTAGCTTTGGAGGATTTTATCAGGGATCGCAGCTTCTTACTGAGGCTGACCAGGGAGCTCCTCCACTCTTGGGATTTTACTCTCTTTTGCAACAGTTTCTTCCTTCATATTGTAGCACTTCTGAGGAGTTTGTGCCAGTAACAGATGTGTATGTTGTGTATTATTTTCCAGAATAGCAAGATTTGAACCTTGCTCCTTAATGCATGATCCTTCCTTCACCTTATCATTCATAGCAGAAGCCCTCCAAAATTCTGCCCCATGCATTTTGGAATCACACATCTCAAAAAGATACATAAGGAAGGCAGGAATTCAGTGATAATGGCCTATTGCACGTAATATATACAGTTGTAAATATATAAACTGTAAAATATCCAGTAACATGGTGTTAAGAAATAGAACTTATTCTGAGCAAATGAAATGTAAACTGGATGCCAGAGCAACTAGGCAAGGGTCATGCATTCAAGTCAGTCTGTTCATTTACTGATGATTGCTTTATTCTATTTATGTATATATTATGTATCTATTCATATTGTGTTAAACAGGTTAGCCCCAATAGACCAATGGCCTCTTTTCAAGGGATACCTGAGTTGGTGTTCATATTGACTAGGAGAAATTTGGCCTGTGCACCAACTCAGGCATATGGGACCTCAATTTAACATCCCATCCACAGGATGGAACACTCAAAATCCCATCTTATGCTGCAGTGCACTGTCATTAGGTTAAAGCCTCTAGGCAGTGAAAGATTTCCCTGTGGTGCATTTGGTTGGGTTCATATGGCTAAAGTGGCATTCATCTGCAGAGAAATATGGCTGTTGCAGATTCCCAGTGGGCAAAGAGAAGAATGCAGAGCCATGCCCACAACTACAGTAAACAAATGCACAGGGGAACGGGAAAATAATGTGCATGGCCTACGGCAACATGCGTCCGCAGGCAGAGTGGTAGGCACCAGCAGCAGGCTGGCCAGTGGGCATGTCTGTGGCAGTAAAAGATGCAGTGCACAATGGGCAGTTCATTTTTAACTGATGTGTGTGTGTGTGTGTGTTAGGTAGGGCATACTGAATCTGTGTGTGTGTGTGTGTGTGTGTGGGGGGTACACTATGAGAGGTAGGTAGGGCATACTGAATCTGTGTGTGTGTGTGTGTGTGTGTGTGTGTGTGTGTGTGTGTGTGTGTGTGTGTGTGTGTGTGTGTATGTGCAGGTATAGGCCACTACTCCCTTCACAGTGTCTATGGAGCATTACCTAAAATGCATACTGGAGTATAAATGTGACTACAGTAGCATGCAGGATTTCCTCCATGCTGCAGCACACTTCTGCATATTGTAGTTACATAAGCATGTACTGTACACTGAGCACAACACTCATTACTTCTTCTGCTTCCATGCACTTGGTTATTAAAGCTGTTAGCATGGCATTGTGTGCTTCCCTTTGCTCACAAGAAATTCACAGCAACTATATTTTTCTGCAGCTTAACATCAGGTTGCATATTTCTCTGTAGCTTAATGTCGAGTTTGCCTTGTTACCCCAGCCAAATGAAACACAAGTAAATGTCACGCTACCTAGGTGACTGAACCATAAAAATTGATCTAACCATGGAGATGGGAATAGAACCCACTGACTTTTCCACTTCCACCATCAAAGACAAGCAGGAGACCCACTGAGCTTGTGATTCAGAGTCCAGGGGAGACAAAGGCTATCTTGGCACTCAGAAAATATAAGGCAGAGAACTAATGCTGGATGAGATAACAGCCCACTGCAGTTCATATAGAAACTCCCTTACTCAATGTTTGCACTCAGCTACTAGCAATTTGGAAGACTGACAATATAACCACAGCATGTCTTTGTGTTGTTGGTGGACACCAGAAATCCAAGTGGACACATGGACAGCAAAAAGATTCTGCACAAAAGACACCCTGCCTTAGGAGTGAAATGTAGTACCAAGCAATGTTATGTCACAGGTCTAACTGTTCCATCATTTTGCCACAAACCTGTATAGGATTATATGCAAAAAGTAAATAAATAAATAAATCATGCAGCACATACCATATTTATAAGAAAGGATTTGCATGACAGTACCATTTTTGTTTGTTTGTTTTGAATTTCTTCAGAACTCTTGTGCTTCTGCAGCTTAGTACATTCTTATATTTGCAGCCATTTGTATTTTTTGCAAGGTCATTGTCTCCTTTAAGAGAAGGAGAACTACGTGGGGAGTAATACCAGTATGCTGGGATTTCAGACAAGAAGAATTCAGCATAAAAACTAAAACTGAGCAAAAGTCTTTAAAAATGTACTAAATGATGGTTATACAGCATGATAATCTAGTTCTAGCTTTTTTTTTTCAGAATATGTATCACCAACTCTTTATATAACTCTCTATAATTATTTTTTCCAGAGTGGATTGCTGGATTGTATGTTTATTTGTATGAGTGGATAATATGGCTGTCTCAAGCTATAAATGTGACTAGACAAAAAATAATTGACTGGTATAAAACCTAAAATACGTCTGGTATGCACACAGCAAATGAAAACAGTTCCCACACTTGCATTTCAGCTTGTCTACTCTGGTAACTAATTTGTGCTGAAGGCCACATTCAGAATTGATGAACAGGAGCAGAAAGAGGTGGATTATTTACAATATGTGCTGTAAGAATATGCAAACTAAAATGTCATGCTTGGCAAACATGACACAAAAGCTCAGGTGATTTGCCTTCACCAACCTTTTTGTACAGCTAGGCCCAACAGTAACGTGTAACATACTTCCTTCTCTGTTATTAGTAAGTAAAATTATGAGACTAAATTACCCTTTTCTGCTTTATAGGTTTGTCAGATTTCATCTGCTTTTATAATACAATCCCAGCTTGAATTCAAATTCTTGCTTACTTACTAAAGTTTCATTGTTTGTTTACTTAGTGGGTGGTGACGAAATTGAAAACACATAATTTCCAGTTAAGACCCGGGCCTTTGGCAAAGGTAGAGAGTTTAACAAATCTACAGCGTTCCATTTAATGGTAGTCCACAACAAAGAAGCTATATTATCATCTTAGTGAAGAGAACATCAACTTAAAATTGAGCATCGACTGCAAACCGCATCAGCAGAGCCAAATAAGCAGAGATACTTCTCATCACAAATTCTGCTTAATCTAAATTTTGTTGTGATAATAACATTGAAAATACTAGTTGTTTAGCAAAAGCAGCGACACTTAATCTGTATATATATATATATATATATATATATATATATATATATATATATATATATATATATATAGTTATAGACATATATAATAGTAGAATTTACTGTTATACTGTATATAATAGTACAATTTACTGTGTAACAGAAGCAGATGTACTTTTCCCTCACAATACATACACATGCCTCTCAACTGTCCAGATTTTTGCATGATGTCCAATTTTTTTGCCTCATATTTCTTGTCTGTTCCTCATAAAATTTGTGGGGTTTTTTGGAGGGAGCAAATCAGTGAGGATCAAAGTCATTAAATAATGACATATTTGAGTTTCAGACTTCATATCCTTCAGAAAATGCATGATAACACAAATCATGTTATTCCAACAGATTTCTAAGTTTATAACACCAATATTTAAAATCTCTCCCTGCTTTTGGGCCTTTGTCCCCCCATTAATTTAGGCTTTGCCCACATTTCTTGTGCTAAGGGGTGAGAGGTATAGTCTAGAGTCCAGTAATAAGACCAGTAGTAGTAAAAATGTATGTTTGATAGAAGGAGCAACACTTTCTGTGACAATCCTTACAGAAACAGAAATATGTCTTATCACAATGCTTACTCATGGTACAATGCTTACACCAGTAATAGTAGTAGAAAATATTATTTAAAGGGAGCAGCTGTACATCCCCTCACAGTACATAGTCTGCACTGTACTGACGTGGAGGGACAGCACCAGCAGCAGTCTTTAACAAACAATCTGCAGGTCAGCTATCACACGATAAGAACAGTCAGGGTGTCAATTAGACATTGCTATAGTACATGACAAGGTCGTTTCCACTGCCACTAACCTCTTACTTATCAGCTACTATAAAGCCCTTACAAAGGGTGTCCAATCCTACTGTGTAATGTTACTATTAATCCAAATGGTAATCTGACCATGACTTGCAAGGCTATTTAGCAGTGCCTGTACAGTGTCACCAAATACATATGCAAGTACTCACAGAGCTTAAATATGTCTCACAAATATCAGCCACAAAGACAGGTTTATTTTTATTTTTATTTATTTATTTAACATTTGTTGACCGGGAATGTCCGACTAGGTTCCACAGAGCCTGTTTTCAGCGGAGGCCCAGGGAGAAATGCTCCAGATGCATGTCTTTGGAATGTGGGAGGAAACCGGAGTACCCGGAGGAAACCCACGTGAACACAGGTTTAAATATATTTAACAATAAATAATAATAGAACAAGATAATACTCAGTAAACAAACACAGTTACTTTAGAGTCCAAAATCACAGGGAGTATTTTAAAACAACATTGCAGGACGGTCTCAAATAAATACAGAAAACATCTAAACTAATCTTTACTATATTCCTATCTATATCTAAAAGAGATACTATGCCATGAATCTTACTTACAGACAGGCAAGTGTAGATGTTAATGATGAGTGAATGTTCTTGTTATTTAGAAAACAAAATACAAACTTCACAGGCTCTCTATGAGAGCGTTCTTAAATCAGTATCACATTTTACTGCTGGGTTAGCCTGGATGACATCACATTTTGTCACCTGACTTCATTTCCCAGGCTAAAACAGAAACTAATAGAATTTTAACATCTATGGGTTAAAATTACAAATCTCACAGATGTTTGCAGATCTTGGAAGTCGTAAAACAATAAAACACTTTACATTTTAAACCTAGTAATTACTTTCCTTTCAAGGAAACAGAAAAACTTCTAGCTCTATGCATTGTGTCTGCTGTTAAACTGAAAATGAGAGATAACATCTTTTGTTCATGGCCCAGCTATAAAGTAACTTGACCTCAACTATTCTTATGTTTTGCAGGCTAATCTATATTACAGCAGGGTATGCTGTGATTACATTCTTGAAGCTCAGTACATAACATACAGTTCTGTATAAATCATATCGATATTTACAAATGACATAGAATTATTTACAAAATTACTGATAGATGGGCTGGCAGCGTGACGGTCTGTATTGAGGTATTCTTTCTGTACTGGACATAAATTGGCATGCCTGTTCCTTTGCCTTGAAGCCATAGCCAGTGGTCAAGTTTCCCAGCTCATTTGTGGCAGCTGTCATGATCATTTTCAGTTTTATTGTGATGTTCACTCTGCAGGGAAGTAAGCAGCATAGTTTGTATTCAAGCTCCTGTAGAGTGTAGGTATTTTGAGAAGGCCACTACAAAACTATGCCCTATATGGGCAGTCTGTCCCTTTTACTGATTGTCATCTCAGCTTTGCTAAGCAGCATCCTTGAGATTCTGTGGCAGAGTTGTGGATGTCCATTGGAGTTTGGTTTGAGTAGCTACAGGTAGCAGCTAAATCCAAGGGAGAGGTTGATACACATCCTTAAATTGTAAAAACAGTCCCAATCTGAAGTGATGCATTCTTAGGCCCTAGGACTACCCAGCTTTCAGGGACTTGATTAAGTCTGATAGTCTAAGAAGAATTGTGTCTGCTTGTTTAGATTTCCTCAGAAGAGATGGCTGTTGAGCCAGTCATGAGCTTTGTTGAAAGTTAACTGCAGGTAAGTCTTAACCTCTAGGAAGAGCAAGGTCTGAGCCATTGCTGGTGCAGAGAGTTGAGAACTCTGGAAAGGGAGGAACAAATATAGCAATATTCCCACATCATAAATAATTTTGGGAAACTCCAAAGTGGACTACTCCAAATATAGAGATGCCAGTACTCATCTTGAAAAAGTGGTCCTCTAAATAGTTTTTAAGCTACATGCCTAAATTTGAGGTAAATACATACCCATGCTTGTTCTAGAGCAATAGCACTATTTTCTTAGGATTCTAAGGGCATATGCACAATGCAGGGATGTCATAACTAAGTCATAACCTTAGTCTGGTGGTATATAAGGATGAAGCTATGAGTATTTCGCAGGAAGCCCATGTTCAATTAGCAGCATGATACAATGAAGAGACAAGTGGGAAACATGATCTCAGGTGGCCAATAACAGCTTGTTCATTCATGACTGAGGGGGATGACATGGCCTACCATATTAGCACCATACACTGTAGAGTAAATGATCACCCATGGAAGAGGTAATAGCATATTTGTATTGTTAAGTGGGAACATGCACATCATACCTCAATTAAGCAGACACTGAGTCAATTAAATCTAGCTAATTTCCAAGGAAACAAATCGGCCAAACAGGCCTCAAAATGAGAATGAATGAGTGATTGTTGTTCAGGGATATCGGACTAATGCTCAGGGAAGAATGAATGAAACAATAAGGCAGAGGTATAGACACCACTAGGCAAACTATTGGTGAGGGTTTAAAGAAAAAGAAAGAGCTATTATGTTTTATCATTGTCAAAGGAAAAAATAACTTCAAAATGATCAGCACACGGCAGGTTCAGGTTAAGGCACTTTAATCTTGCAGCAAGGAGACAAAAACGTGCTAATACAGAGTTTGTCTAACTAGAATCAGGAAGTGAAGCTATTCTTATACATTTCTTACAAGACATTGCCTACCAAGCTGACGTAATAAATCACAAGTTCGTTCAATATTATTTCGTAGCAGCTGTTTGTCCATGATTTTCTGCTGGCACATCAAGTTTACAAAAAAACTTCCTAAGAAAAACAACATGGCCTTGATGACCACCGGTCAGATATAACTTATCACTATGCAATTTTACCATTCAAGGTACTATGTATAATTTGAGCACAAAGCAAGTACAGATTATAGTTCATTTCTTCAAGCAGTCTTTGTTTGATGTATCCTTTCTTTTCCGCAGCTGTGCATGTTCTCATAACATGAACAGAGCTGATTGTTCATATTCAATTACATTATAGAAAACAGTATTGTTCTATTCATTTATTTTCCTGACCTAGCAGATAATCACCTGCTTCTCAGTAGATCTCCAAAAGGCATAAACATGAATTTTGCTGTGCTAGCAAATACTAGGTCAGAGAGCATCTTGCAATTTCAGAAAGCATACTGCAGTTTGAAAAGGCATCTTATAATTTCATACAGAATTAAGCTGTACATAAAATAGAATGAAATGTGTTAACCCTTTTAGCTTCTAATAATCACTAAACATATACATTAATACATATTTTTCTAACAATCATTATTTTATTTAAGATCCTGGAAGTATACACCCCACTTAGGGACATCAGAACCAAGAATAAGTCCTTACCATAGATAAATATGACTATCAAAATCTAATACAAGAAGGAGATGTGGTTTGACTGACAAAAAAAGTTAGCCCTGATAAGCATTATAAAACTATTACTGTGTATCACAGAACTCATGACAGATAAGGCTGGTTATCAAGCCTGCTGTTAATCTCTGTAGCAGGGCAGTTGCAACAAACTGGCACAGTTCTGAAAGGCTATTAATGGAATTCTCAGAAATAAGTAAAGAGCTAATGCTGACCCAATATTCTTTGCACAAACACAGGCAGAATTTTAAAACAGAAGAATCAACTGGAGATGTAGGAAATGGGAAGGATCATGTAATAGGTTTATCTATTTATTTATTTGTTTGTTTGTTACTTTAGTTGATTTAGATTCAAAGGCTAATGGCCACTGGGGCCTAGTCAGGCAACCCAAATATATCCTGTGATATAATGAGCCTAGAGGTAAGGGGTTTATGTAAGCTAAGCCATGATTTATCAGCTGCCTCTATCAACCAGAGACATAGGTACCAGACCAGGCGTGAATTTCTGATATCCCATCCACATGCTTTAATAGGACTACAAAAGAGCTCTGCTTCACATGGATGGGAAGGCGGTTCCAGAGAAAGGGAATTCTTTGAGATACATGTCTGTCCCTCCAACATGTCCTATTTGTGTCATAAGCAAAGTTTAAGTCCTTAGCTCTAGTAGTTCTGATGATGCTCATTTTGTGGATATACAAAAGGTCCATCAGAGCAGGATCCAAGGATGCCTTGTATGTCAGGCATAGATCGCTTCTCAGCCATCTGTAGGAGACAGAACATAGAGATAGGGCTTTGAAGTGATCTGCATACAACATGTTGTTTAGGTCCTGTATTCTTTTTGTGAGAAACCATTGTGGACATTTCAGTTGTTGCATAAGCCTGGTCAGGTACATGCCAAGGGAGAGAGTTGTACTCACTGATGGGTCTGATGATGGCCAAATATATTGATGTGATGACTTCCCAGGACCAAGATGACATGTTCTTACTTGTACATTGGATAAAATAGAATGATTTTCTTACTACCTTGGACACATGTTGGTTGAAAGCCAGGTTACTATCTGCATACATCCCCAAATTCCAGACTGCTGAGTCTACTCTTAGAGGTGTTATATCATTGATGTAATTTACTAGAATGTCTAACTTTCTAAAAAGTATTATTGTGCATTTCTTATAAAATCCCTATGACACAAGATGGGTTGCCACCTGGCTCACTGACAGAACCCACACTGTAAAAGTTGCAGACTCCAAATCTGACCTCAAAGCAGTGACAAGTGGAGCACCACAGGGTTCCGTCCTGGGAACTCTCCTGTTTGGTATCTACTTCTCTGAAGTACAGGCTAACACAGAAGGCCTCTGGCTAACGAAGTTTGCAGATGACTGCAAACTAGGAGCCATAGTCAAGTCCCCAAATAATGTGGACATCCTACAGAAGGGCCTCACTAAGACAGATGCCTGGTGTCAGAGCCATGGCCTCAAGCTCAATGCCAAAAAGTGCAGTGTCATCCTCTTTGATAAAAACTCTGTACCCATGAGCTACCACATAGGCAGCAATCTACCTAACACCGAATGCGTGATAAGAGACCTTGGGGCCCAGGTGGACAGTAGTCTCTCCTTTGATAGTCACATCGCCACAGTTGTCAGGAAGTCCTTCTATGTGGCACACCTCATCATAAAAGGGTTCTCATCCTGGAAAAAAGAGGTCATTGTTCCCCTCTACTCGTCACTCATTAGACCCTTTATAGAGTACAACGCCCCTTTTGGAATGTACCTCACAAGACATCTGCAGCAGCTGGAAAGGCCACAGAAGTACCTCACAAAGAGGATTACTGGCCTCAAACAAATGCCCTACACTGAATGCCTCAAAAAACTCCAGCTTTATTCCATAGCATATCGCCTACTCTGAGGTGATCTCTGCCTAACATATAAAGCTATGTCAAACCCAGAGCTGTTGGACATGCTACACCTAAAGAAATGCCAATCCCTCTGAGCTACATGCTCTAGGGACCTAAACCTTGTCACCACAACAAACAGGACATGCTGGAGGGATAGATTCCTGTCCCAGAGACTTCCTATACTCTGGAACAAACTACCCATCTATGTCAAGCAAAGTTCTTCATTAGCACTCTTCAAGAAAAATCTTGATGAGTGGATGGGAAATAGGAAATACACCCCGTGGATCACTTCTGTGTCTCTGCTCAACAGTGGCACAGGAAAATAACTTTCTTGGGTGGTGTAAGCTATGGAACCTTGCTGGCTAGGCTTACATAGGCCCTTGGGCCGATAGCTTAGTACCTACCTATGAACCTATGAACCTATGAGTTTTAAGCCTTGGCTTTGGCACAAGTCATTTGTCTACATACTTCCTGAAGGATGTTAGTCCCTTGGGAGAATTCTATGGAACTACTAGTTTGCAGTCATCTGCAGACTTGGCTGGACAGAAGCCCTGGACATTGACCTTGACTTCTGAAAAGTAGATTTCAAAGAGGAGTGGCCCCAACACAGAGCCATTAGGGACTACAATGGTGACCAGCTTCTTTGTGGAGGTGGTCTCCCCTATCCTACCTTCCTGTGGCCTTTTCCAGAACCAGCTGACTATCAAGCATGTTACAAAGGGGGGTACTTTTCCTTTATCGGGGCAACAGTAGTAATGTGCGCTGGCATCCTTATCACACGACCGCAATGATCACACAGCTACTCGCTATGAAGTGGTTGTTTTGAAAGACATACAGAAACATGGATGAATGTGCTGCAGGGTTTCATTAGTTTTATAATTTATAAATCTAAGGGCTGCATTACAGAGTGTGACAATGCTGATGACCACTACCCTCTCCTACCACTTATCTGCAGCTACTTATGTTAATATTTTAATGGGTTGGATAGTACATATAAACAGCGTTCCAAAATCTGGACAGTCACTCTACTTGCTTTACCTGTTTTTTTTTTTATTTTGTTATTCAACTTTTCTAGTTAGCATCTGATTTTTAATGAATTCATAAATCCTGTTAGCTTTCATTTCTAACATGTTATACAGGTTACTGCCTAAGCACCCCTGCACTACCAGGCTATAACTCATACCACACGTTTCGGCCATCTAACCTGGACCGAAACACCAAAGGTGGGGGTGTGTCCATATTCATTAAGGATATCCACACCTCCAGGCTAGTTGCTCAGCATAATGCATCCGAGGTTATCCAAGTGCAACTAACTCTTGGCAAAACTGCAATCCAAATTGTAGCTTGCTACAGATCCCCCACCATGCCCCAGGATTCCCACTCCTCTTTTCTTGATGTACTGGAAAATATTAGGGTTCAACCAAACACCCTAATAATGGGAGACTTCAACTACCCCACTATTAACTGGGAAAACTACTCATGTACTAACTCGTTAGCGCAACATTTTCTGGAATTCATAAACTCCAATGCCCTAGATCAACTTATCCACACCCCCACTAGGGGCAACAAGATCCTAGACCTAGTCATTACCAACATGAGTGACCGGTGTTCCACACCTGAAGTCAACTCCTCGTTGGTCTGATCCGACCATAAGCTAATCACCCTTGATATCCACATCCCACCCCCACCCCCCATTAAGGAAACCACAGTAAGAAATTTCTCCAGAGCCAACTTCATGCTTCTTAAGACAGAAGTAGTGAACTTCATGACACCCATGCAGATGGACAGTACAGTTACAACTGCTGAATCCTACACAAATGCACTCTATAAGCACTTACATGAGTGCATGGATCATGCTATCCCAAACAGAACCAAGACGCTATCCTCCAAAAAAAGGAAGCCAATCTGGTGGTCCCCTGCCATAAACAAACTGTGCAACAGAAGGAAGAAACTGTTGCAAAAGAGAGTAAAATCCCATGAGTGGAGGAGCTCCCTGGTCAGCCTCAGTAAGAAGCTGAGATCCCTTATAAGATTCTCCAAAGCTAGCTACAAAAATAAAATTGCCACTAATTCCAAGGACAACCACAAAGCATTCTATAGCTATGTCAAGAATCTCAATGGCAACACCCAGATCTGCTCTGAGTTACAGCACAAAGGCATGAAAATTACAGAACCAACTGATATTGCCAACATCCTAGCAGATAGGTTCAGTGTTAACTTTACCCCCCCCCCTCACCCCCTAAAGGGCCTATATCTATACAGGAAGAATGCAGAGTCCCTGTAATCACAACTACGCAGGTGAAAGCTGCACTCTCTAAAGCCAAAAACACAGCATCCATGGGACCGGACAACATCCCAGGCTGCGTTTTACACGAACTTCAGAATGAACTGGCTCCCCACTTAAGCACCACGTTCAATAATAGCCTCACATCATCCTTTGTGCCCACTGAATGGCACACAGAAACAGTTATCCCACTCCACAAAGGCGGAGCCACCACTGATCCCAGGAACTATAGACCTATTAGCCGGACAAGCCTGGTCTGCAAAGCCATGGAACGTATCATCATGGAACTCATAAACAAAGACATTGGTAACCTCCAAACTCTGGATCCCACCCAGTTCAGGATTGTGAAAGGCAGATCATGCCTCCTGAACCTGATCAACCTCTCTGAGGCAGTCACCAAAGCCGTAGATGAGGGTAAAGTGGTTCACACAGCCTATCTTTTCCTTTAAATTACTTTTCCTGTAAATGCATCCCCACCCTCATTTTGTCAATGGTGTGTGTTGTATATTTCTATTCCACAGAAACATACACTTTGCATGTGTTAAATACCACTACAGTTGTCTCCTCTTTGTTATGTTTTCACAACCATTAGTAGTTGTCACCACATACTGATACTGCTCTCAGTACAAGCCACCTACCCTTCCTGTATGTATGTTGGTAACTTTTTCTATCCTCTTGACCAGGATCTTTACCTCTATGTTTAATACTAGCATTAGACTGAGAGCCCGTTACCTCTAATGTTTGTTTACCAGTAGCACTGCCTTCTGGTTTTATGATAGTGCTTGACAGTCTCCGTTCTGACTGACAGTTCTTTAAAATTCTTACTAGTTGTCTGTGAATTTCCTCTTCTAATAGTGTCTAAAATTCCATATATAAGATTCCATTGGGTACCCATCTATTCCTGCTGCCCCCCCCAAACTCATGCTGGCTTGCAAATGTTGGCTGTTAGTAGATGTTTCATCTATTGTTCTCTTCCACACCATCCATAATCTGTCCTTTCTTCCCTTCCTGGCATAGTTTAGTACAATTGTTCAAAGAATTTTGTTAGTCTGTCCTGTATTAATTTACTATACAAAATAATCTCTGTTCCTTACTTTCCTAAACTACAGCCCCTCCTTAATTTACTTTAATTTCCAACTTTTTCCCTTCTATTTCCCCCTGTCCAACCACTGTTATTTCATTCTCAGGATTTCTGTTTTGATTGTTTGGATTCTCTGACCTCTGCCTCTCATCTCAACCTAGACCCCTCCATTCTTTTATGTTCTACCTCCGTTTATTGATTTACTTTTCTTTGCACTGTTTGCAATTATTTCTCTGTCTTACTTCATCCTCCAGTTCGCTGCACATCCTGCCTGTTTCTTGTATGCTCTTATTGTAGTATTTTTCTCGTCGCACTACCTTCTTCTGACTTTCTCAGTTTTTACATGCCCCTTGTTCTTTCTGTTTTCTGTAGGCCTCTTTCCTCCCTGCACCCCCTTTTGTTGTGATATCTCCTTCTATTTATCTTTTTTTCCTTGTATGTGTTCCCTTGGATCACCCTTGTCCTCATATTTCAGATATCTATTCCTTTCCTCCCCTCCTTGTGTCTTCTTTTTCCAGTCCCATTACTTTTCTTGTGCCCATTGTGTTGTTGTATACGTGTTGTCTTTACCCGACTCCATGTTTATTCAAGTTAATTGCATTGCTACTTGGGTTGCAGTTAAGTTATAATTTCTAGGTCCTTTTATTCCCTGGGAAGCATTGCTAAATACTGCTGTTCATATACATAGATTGGTATTTAATGTAGATCTATCAAAGTACTTGCAGCACTTTTGTTTTCCTTGAGTAAACATAGTTCTAGCCAATTACTTGTAGTGTTTCTGTTATTTTCCCTGTTTGCTGCTGTTTTAGATCAATATTCAGCCACTTGTAGGGATGTGCTAGTCAGATGTTTTGAACTGTCCATGTAATTATGAATTTATTTTCCTTGTGTGTTGCTCCATTTCATACAGAACTAAGACACATATAGACATCTGCTAATCAGATGTTTTGTACTTGCAGCTATATACAGGCAAATGCAAATCCATTATTTTGCATTACCACAGGCATTGTGGTGAGTTACTACTGCTGGTTTCCTCCCTATTCTGAATATGCTTCCGGCAAAAGTGATTTGCTTCCCAAAACACACACACACACACACACACACACACACACACACACACACACACACACACACACACACACACACTAAATTTATAAAGGTTATACACAGCAGAATCACCAGAATGACTTTTTAAATGCATCCCTGCCTTTGGTCTGACTTATAACAAGCCAACTCCACCTTCTATGTACTAGTTTGATGGCTATTTTTTATTCCATGACCACCAAACAGGTGCAGGAATAGTTTTATGGAAAGCCTTTATATTTAGTGAAAATCTGCTATCTGTGTTCCTTGTGGTAGCTGCAGCGGTTATGATTACTAAGTGTGTCAGGCACAGTTCCTGCATGGGCAATTTTGTTAAGAGTCCAGTCAAGAATTCTTCCTTTTCCAATAACTTTATCTGCTCTTGTACATATGGATCAGCTGTGTTCAACCACAGAGGTTGATAGTGGGAGAATAGCCATAAACCTGCCTTTAATCATACTCAAAATATGAGGAAATGCTACCTCCTGGATGCAACATTGTCCGCAATGACCATACCAGTAAAGGAGCTGCTGGTATAACTATTTTATATTCAAAACCTTTTGACTTTAATGTACACTGCTCACAAACACCAATCATCGATAATGTTGAAATCCTAGCACATACACTTGAATCTAGCTCACAAACATCAGTCTGTCTAACAATACTCTATAACCCCTGGTACAGACAAGTCAGCCTCTAACAGCATATTATCTCGACTAACTGAAAATATACGTCTTGAAACAATAGGCAACCGTAATACTGATTGGCCCAAGTGTACTCATGTAACTATTCACCTACGTGAATAAACATACCTAATACATCTGTCCACAAGGACAGATAAGGTTACTGGAAAAGAAAGTATTTTGGACTGGATTCTGACATCAGATGCCAACAAAATTACATATTTAGGGAACTATGCCTTATAACAGTTAATGACAAAAAATACACCGAACCCACAGACATTGCCAACATCCTAGCTGACAGGTTCGGTGCAAACTCCCCCCCCCCTCCCCACCAAAAGGGCAAATATCTATCCCAGCAGAGTGCTGCCCCCCTGACATCTCAGATGCTCAGGTAAGAGCCGCCCTTTCCAAAGCAAAAAACACAGCATCAATGGGACCAGACGGTGTTCCAGGCTGCGTCCTACATGAACTCCAAGAAGAGCTAAACCCAAACATAAAACTACTGTTCAATCTCAGCCTTACTACAGGATATGTGCCCAAAGAGTGGCGTACAGCAACAGTGGTCCCTCTGCATAAAGGTGGTGCCTCAACGGATCCTGGAAACTATCGCCCCATAAGCCTGACTAGCTTGGTCTACAAAGCTATGGAAAGGATCATCATGGACCTCATAAATAAAGATATAGGGGACCTACAGACACTGGATCCTACCCAGTTCAGCTTTGTTAAGGGCAGATCCTGCCTCTTAAACCTGGTTGATTTCTTTGAAACAGTCACCAAGGCTATTGATGAGGGGAAGGTCGTCCACACAGCCTACCTGGACCTCACAAAAGCCTTTGATACAATACCCCACTCGGGCATTATAGATAAGCTCACCAGCTTAAATATAAACCCCTATGTCACTAGATGGATTGCAAACTGGCTCAAGGACAGAACCCACATGGTTAGAATTGCTGGAGCCATGTCAGACTCCAAACCAGTTACAAGTGGTGTCCCACAAGGCTCAGTCCTGGGACCTCTCTTGTTCGGTATATATTTCTCGGAGGTACAGGCCAACACGGAAGGACTGTGGCTGACCAAGTTTGCAGATGACTGCAAACTGGGTGCCATAATCGACTCTCCAGCTGACACAAGCATCCTCCAAAAGAGCCTCATAGAAACAGACAACTGGTGCCAGAGCCATGGCCTCAATCTAAATGCCAAAAGTGTATAGTCATCCCCTTTGGCAAAAACAAAGTGCCCACAAATTACCACATAGGTGGTAATCCATTAAGTACAGAAGAAGTAATTAGGGACCTGGGGACCCAAGTTGATAGCAATCTCTCATTTGACAACCACGTGGCCAAAGTGGTTAGAAAAACATTTTATATAGCCCACCTAATCATGAAGGGATTCACATCTAGATCAGGGGAGGTCATCATGCCTCTTTACTCATCCCTCATCAGGCCCATAATTGAGTACAATGCCCCTTTTGGGATGTACCTTACCAGACACCTGCAGCAACTGGAAAGACCCCAAAAGTACCTCACCAAGAGGATCAAAGGGCTCAAACAGATGCCATATGCTGCCCGGTTAAAGAAACTCCAGCTCTACTCAGTGGCATACTGCCTGTTCAGAGGCGATATGTGCCTGACGTATACAGCCATGTCCAACCCAGAATTAATGGATATGCTGCACCTCAGAAAATCCAAATCCCATCGAGCTATGCGCTCGAGAGACTTGAACCTCAGCACTGAAATAAATAGGACATGCTGAAGGGACAGATTCATAACCCAGAGGCTCCCTTCACTCTGGAATAAAATCCCAGTCCAGGTTAGGCAGAGTCCCTCATTGACTCTCTTCAAGAGGAATCTTGATGAGTGGATGGGAAATCGTAGGTTTACCCCGGGTATCACTTCTGTGTCACTGTTAGACAGAGGCACAGTATACTAACCTCGAAAAAGGGCATAGCAAAATAAATTTAAAATGGGTGGCGAAAGCCAAACACATTCTGACTAGGCTTATAAATGCCCTAGGGCAGATAGCCTAGTATGAACCTATGAACCTATAACCCCATCTTTGCCAAATGGAAACACACCACAATTTAAAGAAACATACAAATAAAACCAAATTTTATAAAGAAATTTTTTTTCTATCATTATGTACCTGAGAGCCATTATAACACTGCCTTTCAACAATGCTGAAACTCACTTCAGCAAAACTTTCCTCTCCATATATATCCCCCTCAGCCTCAAAACAGAACACAAGTCAAAGCAAAACCTGCACTATGGTTTACACCCAGATATAAAAAAGTTGGTGCACAGCAGAGATAAAGCATGGTTAGATGGTCGGCATAGGGCATCTGCTTTAGGCCTGTGATTCTTTTAGTGAGGTATTTCTGTGGCCTTTCCAGTTGTTGTAGATGTCTTGAGAGGTACATACCAAACGGGGTGTTGTATTCTATAATGGGTCTAATGAGGGATGAGTACAGTGGGACAATGACCTCCTTTTTTCTGGGTGAAAAGCCCTTAGTGATGAGTTGTGCCACATAGAATGATTTCCTGACTGTTGTGGCAATGTGGTTATCGAAGGTGAGACCACTGTCCACCCGTGTCCCTAAGTCTCTTATCACACTTTCAGTGTTTAGTGTACTTCCACCTTTGTGGTAATTCATGGGTAAATGTTTTTTCCCAAAGGGGATAACTATACATTTCTTGGCATTGAGCTTGAGACCATGGCTCTGGCACCAAGCATCTGTTTCTGTAAGGCCCTTTTGTAGAATGTCCACATCATTTGGGGGTTCAGTAATGGCTCCCAGTTTTCAGTCATCTGTGAAGTTTGTTAGCCAGAGTCCCTTAGTGTTGGCCTGTACGTCAGAGAGGTACATGCCAAACAAGAGCGGTCCCAGGACTGAACCCTGAGGTACTCCACTTGTCACTTGTCTGGAGCTGGATTTGGAGTTGGCTACTTTAACAGGGTGGGTTCTGTCAGTAAACCAGTTGGCAACCATCGAGTGATGTAGGGATTAATGCCCAGCTTAGCAGGTTTATCTGTGATTTCAGAGTGGGGGATGGTGTGAAAGGCCTTGGCGAGGTCCAGATAGGCTGTGTGGACCACCTTACCATTGTCCACGGCTCTGAAGACTGATTCAAAAAAGTCAATCAGGTTCAGGAGACAAGATCGGCCCTTCACGAACCCAAACTGCATGGGGTCCAGTGTTTGAAGGTTGTCAATGTCTTTGTTTATAAGTTCCATGATAATACATTCCATAGCCTTGCAGATCAGGCTCATCAGACTGATGGGGCAGTAGTTCCCAGGATCCAAGGTGGATCCCCCCATGTGGAATGGGATAACTGTAGCTGTGTGCCACTCAGTGGGCATGAAGCCTGAGGTGAGGCTATGATTAAACATGACACTTAGGTGAGGTGCCAGTTCATTTTGTAGTTCATGTAGTACATAGCCTGGGATGTCATCTGGTCCCATGGATGCTGTATTCTTAGCTTTGGAGAGTGTGGTTTTTACCTGTGTCGCCATTATTACTGGAATTTGGCAATCTTTCGGTATTGAGATGGGCCCTTTATGGGGTGAGAGGGGGGTAAAGTTTGCACTGAATCAATCTGCCAGGATATTGGCAATATCCTTGGGATCCGTATATTTAATGCCATTCTGTTGCAGCTCAGACCAGATCTGAGCACTGCCATTTAGATTCTTGACATAGCTATAGAATGCCTTTTGGTTGTCTTTGGAATCTTAGGCAATTTTATTTTCACAACTAGCTTTGCAGGATTTTATAAGGGATCTCAGCTTTTTACTGAGGCTGGTAAGGGAGTTTTTTGCATCCTGGGATTATCCTCTTTTCTGCAACAGTTTCTTCCTTTTGTTGTAAAGTTTGTTTATGGCAAGGGACCACCAGATTGGCTTCCTTTTTTTGGAAGAGAGCGCCTTTGTTCTATTGGGGATGGCAGGATTCATGTATGTGTTGATTTGCTCATACAGTGCCTTAGTGTAGGATTCAGTTCCCGTCTGCATGGGTGTCATGATATTTGTCACTTCTTGAGTAGCATGAAGTTGACTTTGGAGAAGTTTTTTTATGGAGGTTTCATTACTGGGGGGTGGGGTTGGGATATGGATGTCAATGGTGATTAGCTTATGGTCAGACCTGACCAACGAGGGGGTGACCATAGGTGTGGAGCATCGATTTTCCATGTTGGTAATGACCAGGTCTAGGATATTGGAGCCCCTGGAGGGACTAAGGATTAGTTGATCCAGGGTGTTGGAATTTATGAATTCCAAGAACCATTGGGCAAATATGTTGGTACACGAGTAGTTTTCCCAGTTAATGGCAGGGTAGTTGAAATCACCCAGTATTAGGGTGTTTGGTTGTATCTTAATATTTTCCAATATGTTTAGAAAAGTTTAGTGAAAATCTTGCGGCATGGTGTGGGATCTGTAGCAAGTGACAATTTGGATTGCAGTCTTACCTAGTGTTAGCTGCACCTAGAAAATTTCAGATGCATTGTGTTGGGTAACCAGCCTGGTGTTATGAATATCCTTGGTGAATATGGACACTCCTCCACCTTTAGTGTTTCAGTCCTGGTTTGGTGACCGAAAAGTGTCATAAGAGTTGTAGCCTGGTATTGCAGGGGTGCTCTCTGGATCCTTGAACCAGGTCTCAGTTACTGCACAGATATCGATGTTCTCCATTTTTAGGAGTGCCTCGAGTGAGAGTGCATTTTGAGGTTTTGACTTCTAGCATTGAGTAGCATTACCTTCAGATTTTGCACGCTTGCATCTGTTACAGTGGTGATTTTGTCCTTTGAACTTTGCCTAAAAAAGGCACTATAGGGGTGGCAAGAGCCTTAGCCAGTAACCTGAATCCCAGGGGCAATAGGTGCAGACCATCTCTGGCAAAGCATCGTGGTCTGTCGATCATGTCATTCCAGACAGACAGATATTGGATCCCCTTTGAATGACACCAGAAGCTTAGCCAATTGTTGAAGTCAATCATTTTGTCCTTATACTGTGGTATCATTCTGGGTGAAGTCAGGATGCTACTCTGGGCTAGGGTCATACCTGCCTGAGCCATATGATCCGAGAGCACTTCCATGTCTCTTTTCATGTAGTCCAGATAGGTATGTCTCAAGTCATTCACTCCAACATGGACAATGACAGAGTCATATTTGTACTTGTTGTGGAGTGACTTGAGTGCATGCATTATGTGGTGGATCCTGGCACCCAAAAGGCAGCTGACTGTAATTTTCTCCTTGTTCAGCATGGTAAGTGGAATGTGAGTGTGCCTGACTATAGAGTCACCTATGACTAAAGTGTTGGGTATGTTGTCTTGCCTTAGAGGCTGTTGTTGGGTGGCAAACTGGTGTTGTGAGCTATGTGATACTTTGGTTGTGATTGGTGTTTGTGTTTCAGCTTCGGAGGTCCTTGCTGCTTGGGCAGGTTAATGTTAAGGGCCTCCACATATATGGATTTAGTGTTGCTATGTGTGGGTGTTGGTGTGGGTTTAGAAGGGCTATGTGTTGCTTGAGGTGTAGTGCGGGTGTTAACCTTCTCTTGACTGTCTACCACAATCTTAGGTGGAGAGAGCTTTGCTTCCTTGCTGCTTCTGTTTTGCTGCTTCTGTTTTTTTAGAGCTTTGCTTCCAGTTTGGTTATGTAAGTGCATCTCTCACAGGTTGTACTGTTGGGTGGTAGGAGGAAAGGGTTGTCTGTGTACATGAGGCAATTGCTGCATTGCCCCAGTATGCACAGATTCACCAGGTGGGCAGGAGAAATCACCGGAAGCTGAACCTTGTACATGCCTGGTTTAGGTGCTTTTTTTTTTTTTTTTAATTTAATTTTTTTTTTGTTAAGTGCAAGAGCTGTTTTCCCTTACCTTAGCAAAGTACTTTGCAGTTATAGGCTGTTTAGTGCCTACAATTAATTTATCCTTATTAAAAAAGGAGAGCTAAGT
This sequence comes from Protopterus annectens, assembly GCF_019279795.1. NCBI lineage: Eukaryota > Metazoa > Chordata > Ceratodontiformes > Protopteridae > Protopterus > Protopterus annectens. Next base: position 1,246,650,371 of record NC_056737.1, read on the forward strand.
GTTTGTATCAGCTTAACACTTCCTACTGCTTTCCAGCAAGTTTTAAAGCAAGTGCTAGTCACAGGGATGCTTAAAGGTAAGATGAAAAAAATGGTTTATCCTAAACACTGCAGTGTGCACTAGAAGAGTTAGATGTGAAGGTAGGTAACTTAAGTTTTACCTTTCTATAAAGTTAAGTTTTAGCGGAGAGTCACTATTTTTAAAACAGCAAGATAGATTGAAAGGGGGTGGTCACTTTTGTATTCTGGTACTATGGAATGCAGTAGGATGGCCAATAAATTTAAATAGTTGAAGTGGACTGATTTCACAAAATGATAATTTTGTGCTTAACTCAGACAAGCCAGTAAAAACAGAGATGAAATTACATATATGGTCAAATTAATATAAAGGGAAGGCAACTAGAAAGACAGTGGTGTTTAAGAACACTGCAGTAACCGTGTCAGAGGGTGAGGAAAAAATTTCTGACTGACTCACAAGAGACAGAGCTGTGGTTTCTTTTCAATTTTTAATATGCAGTTAAAAGCAAAATACAAGTAAAACACAAGGCAAATAAAACAAATTACAGTATTCAAAATAGAAAAAGTTAATAAAGTAATACAACAAATAAAAAGCAAACTAACCTTTCCATCACAGCAAAGTGTAGCAGAGTCTGGGTGAGCCTTTTAACTAATGCTCTGTAATGTTTTGTTTTACCCCTTAAATAGAAGGTTTAGTTCCTAGCTCCACCCCCTCGGTTCACAGATGATTAACCTTAACTGACCTGTTCCATTGACCTGTACCAATTTCTGCCTGACTCACAAGAGACAGAGCTGTGGTCTCTTTTCAAGTTTTAATATGCAGTTAAAAGCAGAATACAAGTAAAACACAAGGTAAATAAAACAAATCACAGTATTCAAAATAGAAAAAAAAGGCAAAGACTAGATAGAGCAGCCAAAATGAAAGGTTTAAATATATTTAATAATAAATATTAAAGAATAAGACAATACTAAATATCACAGGAAATATTTAAAACAACATTGCAAGACCATCTCAAGTAAATAAAGAAAGATATCCAACTAAGCATTGCTATATTCTTGGCTATATCTTGAATATATCTAACAGAATTAATATACCCTAGTTAACTTACTTACAGAGCAAGGAAGATGTGGTGAGTGGATCTTCTCCAGTTGTTGTTAGGCCAAAGACAGAATACAGAATGCTGTGTTTCTCTCAGAGAGTTCTCATATTAATATTGCAAATATTAGTGCTGGGTTAGCTTGCAGAATTACATCATTTTTTGTCATCTGCCTTCTAATCCAAGGCCCAAAACAACCATTGATGGCAGCTGGTAGCATTTAGCATCTACCTGTAAAAATACATAGGCAAGGGCTTATCCTCAGATCTTTGGCAAATGCTGGAAGGCATAAAGCAATAAAACACTTCCAAGACAATACAGAAAACTCCCTAGTACAGACATTGTGTCTCCTAGCTGCATTGAAACTGAAAGATAAAATATTTTTAGGGCCTAGCCTAAAGTAATTTAATTTCATAGGTTCATAGGTGTGTACTAGGCTAATGGCCCTGGAGCCTTTACAAGCCTAGCCCATAGAAGTGCCCTAGCATCATGCTGCTTGACGTTAGTTCCCAGTGCCTCTATCAAGTAGAGCCACTGGAGTGATCCCCAAGGTGAACTTTCTATTACCCATCCACTCATCAAGATTCCTCTTGAAAAGGGACAGCAAGGTGCTCTGCTTGACATGTATGGGAAGTCTGTTCCAGAGCATGGGCAGTCTCTTGGTGAGGAATGTCCCTCCAGCATGTTCTGTTGATTGTGGTAATGAAGTTGAGGTCTCTGGAGCATGTGGTGTGGAGGGATTGGGATTTCTTTAGATGTAGCATTTCTAACAGTTTTGGGTCAGGCATGGCTATGTAAGTCAAGCAGAGATCGCCTCTAAGTAGGCGATATAAGACAGAGAATAGCTGGAGCCTTTTGAGTCTGTCAGTGTATGACATGTGTTTAATGCCTAGAATCATCTTTGTGAGGTACTTCTGTGGCCTCTCCAGCTGTAGCAGGTGTCTAGTGAGGTACATGCCAAATGGGGCATTATACTCAAAAACTGGTCTAATTAGGGAAGAGTAGAGAGAGATTATGACCTCTTTCTTCCTGGATGCAAAACCCTTGGTAATGAGATGTGCCACACAGAAGGACTTTCTGACCACAGTGGCAATGTGGTGGTCGAAGGAGAGGTTGCTGTCAACCTGCATGTAGAACACAGCCAGGGATATTATCGGGTCTCATGGAAACTGTATTCTTGGCCTTGGACAATGCAGCTTTAACCTGTGCTGCAGTAATGCTGGGTGCCTGGCATTCTTCCGGTATTGTGATTGGTCCTTTAGGGGGGAGAGAGGGGTAAAGCTGGCACTGAATCTGTCAGGCAGTATGTTGACAATATCTGTTGGCTCGGTATAGGAGGTACCATTGTGCAGTAACTCAGAACAAACCTTGGTATTGCCATGGAGATTTCTGATATAACTATAGAAGGCTTTGTGGTTGTTCGTAGTGTCTGCCACAATTCTGTCTTCAGAGCTGGCTTTAGAGGTTTTGATGAGGGATTTCAACTTTTTATTGAAGCTAATAAGGGAGTTTGTCCAGTCTTGGGACTTCACCTTTTTCTGCAAGTTTTTTTCTTCTGTTGTAGAGCTTATTAATGGCAGGGGACCACCAGATAGGCTTCCTTTTGTTTGGAGGAGAGCTTCTTGGTTCTGTTGGGTATGGCCAGTTCAATGCATTTATGTATGTGTTTGTACAGTGCATTGGTGTATGATTCGTTAGTCATGCATCTATTTTCCATTGATATGGGTGCCGTGAAGTTAGCCACCTCTGCTTTTAGGAGCCCAAAGTCAGCTTTGGAAAAGTTTTTCATTGTGGTTACCTTTGCAGGGGGTGTGGGTGAGATGTGGGTTTCCATGGTGATTAGTTTGTGGTTGGATCTAACCGGGGAGGAATTGACTCTTGGTGTAGAGCAATGGTTGCCCATGTTAGTAACAACCAGGTCAAGTAAAATATGTTTTTTTATTTCAATTTCCTATGTAAACAATATTTTTAATAATGAGGTGAAATCTGCATAGGTTCATAGGTTCATAGATGTTTACTAGGCTAATGACCACAAGTGCCTTTTTAAGCCTCGCGATGCATCTCAAATCTCTGACAAGTTCTGGTACCCTTGATAAGTATAAGCAAGGGCTTGGGAGATTAACAGCTTCATTCCCTACCAGCTGTAACCTCCTCCCTAGCATACATTTCAACCTCTTAGAAAAAAAATCTGGACAAAGCCATAAATAATGGGGGGACAAAGGCCCAAAAATACACACAGCTTTTAAATATTGCTCTTACAAACTTATAAAGTTGCTAGAAGAACAAGATTTAAATTAGCATGCATTTTCTGAAGGGTATAAAGCCTGAAACTCAAATGCCTGTCATTATATTCTAACTTAAAGCCTCAATGATTTGGAAATGATTTGTTAAAAAAACATAATTTTATGAGAAATAGATGAAAAATAGGAGGCAAATATCTGGACATTCTTTAAAAATCTGTACAGGTGAGAGGTATGCTCTCTAGTCAAAATGGACCATAAATCTATTACATTCACAATACGAATGAAAATGGAAACATCCTTCAGTAAGTCAGTATTCAGAGATTATGCTAAAGCTAGTCTACTAAAACTGAGTTATGACCTGGCTCAATTCAGCTTTCCCTAACATCCTGATGACTACTCCATGAATGCGGAATTTCTTACTGCCAAATTTTATTCACATGTAAATAGCTGTGTACATGCATCTGTCTCTCTCCAAACTAATACAACACCAAATTCAAAAATAAACCTTGTGGTGGAACCCAAATATAAACAAGTTCTACAATAAAAGGAAAAGGCTTGTTCTACATAAAAATAAATGCAAAGCTCCAAATGCTAAAAAGGCTCTTGCTAAACATAACAGGGAACTGCAGTCTCCGAACAAATCAACAAAAGCCAGATACAAGGTACAAACAGCCACTTGGTCAAAACAGAATCATAAAGCCTTCTTCGACTAAGTTAGAAATATCAGCAGCAATGCTTAGACCTAAGCAGAGCTAATAGTAAATAATACGATATACTCTGAACCAAAGGAAATACCTAATCTACTAGCACATAAATTTAGCTCCAACTTTAACCCCCCCCCCCAGCAAAGACCCAAAACACCTACCAGCATCCACACCTCCCCTCAAATCTCACAGGAAGAAGTCCTCAAAGCATTATCTAAAGCCAAGATCATTGCCTTTATAAGGCCAGATAACATACCAGACTATATACTCTTCAGTCTGAAACAGGACCTGTCGAGGCCTCTACAAATGCAATTTTATATCAGCTGCCAAACAAGTTTTGTGTCAGTGAATGGTGGACTAAAGCAGTCACTCTACCCCTGCAAAAAGGTGGGGCATCAGCTGACCAGGGTAGTTATAGACCAATAAGCCTGAGCAGTCTCATCTGTAAGGCTATGGAAAGGATCATTATAGAATTAGTAAATCAGAGCACAGGCAACCTACAAACTCATGGCATGAGCCAGTTTGGTGTTTTCAAGGACAAATCCTGACAATTTAATCTGGCCAACTTTCTCAAGAAGGTCACTGAAGCAGTGCGTGAGTGAAACTCTCTAGACCTCAGAAAAACATTCAACACCATCCCAGACTTGGGTATAGTTGATGAACTCACCCAGGTCAGTGTAAATCCCTGAGCAACTCATTAGGAAATTACAGTGGGGCTGTACCTCTGCCAAATAGAGTGGGGCTCTACCTCTGCCAAAGGACCTGTAACTACCTCTGTCAAAGGACCTGTCACTACCTCTGCAAAGGACCTGTCACTAGTGGTATACTTCAGGGTTTAGTCCTCAGGCCATTCTTCTCTGTGATCCAAGTTAATATTAATAGCATATGGCTGACCAAGTTTACAGATGACTGCAAACTTGATGATATCGTAAATTCTCCAGAAGGCAAAAAGGTCCTAAAGGAGTAACTTTCCCATGCAAATAGTTAATCAAAACCATGGCTTAAAACTAAATGCTAAAAAAAATTATGTATATTAGTATCCTTCAGAAAGCATGACATCCCCTGCAGCTATCACATTGACATCACACTCCTGAAAACTGATCCAGCAGTTAGGGACTTGGGAACCCATGTTGACAATCAGCTGTCCTTCGATCATCATGTAAAAGAAAGCCCTTTTTTCATTGTACAGCTTATTAGTAAGGGTATGGTGTCTACTTCCAGAGGAGGTGATTATTCTACTATATTCTGTATTTGCAGGGCCAATCAATGAATATAGTGCCTCCTTCAGTGTATACCTATCACAACACCTTGCTCAATGTGAATGATGGCAATGCTTTCTGTCTAAGTAAATAAAGGGCCTAAATCACAAAAGCTGCACTGACCATCCCACAGACTTGTCTCTCTTGCTGGTATCATAAAGAATACCGAGGGTCAATTTCTGCCTCACTTACAGAGCCTCTACCAGCCCCATCCATTCAGTAATACTGCACATCTGAAAGCCCAAAAGTGGCAGATAACATGCTGAAGAGGTCTTACCCTCATTTTAACATAAATAGAACATGCTAGAAGGTTTGATAGATTTCTGAGAGAATCACACTTCTCCGGAATTATGTTTTTCCCCTTGTAAAGCAAATTACATCTCTTAATCTATTCAAGCATAATCTGGATGAATAGACAGGAAAAAACAAGTTCACCCCTGGATAAGAACTCTTGTCTGCTATGGATGATGCAATGTATATCTCTGCTGGTTTTGGCTATTCACACTTAAAATACAAAGGGCTCTGGGTTCAAATGCAAAGGGCACTAAGTTAATCATACTTGTAATACTAGGGCTAATACAACTCTTGGGAATGCATGGTTAGGCATCTGAACATCCTCAATAGCCTATAACGTACCTATGAACTTATGAATCTATGATCAAACCTCTCAGCCTTACAAGTCTCATCTGCAAAGCCATGAAACATTTTAAAACAGATGCCATTAACTTTGATATCAAGAATTTTATTAGACTTGCACCCAGAGTTTGATTTTGTGAGGGGTAGAGCCTGCCTATTTAGGTTCATAGGTTCATAGGTAGGTATTAGGCTATCTGCCTGAAGGCATTTATAAGCCTAGCCGGAATGTGTTGGCTTTCACCACCCCCTTAGATTAGTTCCCTGTGCCTCTGTCCAGAAGAGCCATTGAAGTGATCCCTGGGGTAAACTTTCTGTTTCTCATCCACTTGTTAAGGTTTCTCTTGAAGAGGGTTAGCAAGGAGCTCTGCCTAATTCAGACTGGAATCTTGTTCCAGAGCATGGGAAGTCTCTGGGACAGGAATCCATCCCTCCAGCACATCCTATTTATTGTTGTGCTGAGGTTTAGATCCTTGGAGCGTGTGGCTAGAGGGGATATGGTTTTCTTTAGGTGGACCATGTCCATCAATTCTGGGTTGGACATGGCCTTGTATGTCAGGCAGAGATCACCTCTGAGTAGGTGGTATGCAACCGAGTACAGCTGAAGTTTCTTCAGTCGAGCTGCATAGGGCATCTGCTTGAGGCCAGTGATCCTCTTGGTGAGGTACTTCTGTGGTCTTTCCAGTTGTTGCAGGTGTCTTGCAAGGTACATCCCAAATGGGGCATTGTACTCTATGATGGGTCTGATGAGTGATGCATAGAGGGGTCCAATGACCTCTTTTGATCTGGATGCAAACCCTTTTGTGATTAGGTGGGCCACATTGAAGGATTTTCTAACCACTTTGGCAATGTGATTATCAAAGGAGAGGTTACTATCTACTTGGGTCCCCAGATCCCTTATTACGTCTTCCATATTTAGGGGGCTACCACCTATATGGTAGTTTGTGGGTACTTTGTTTTTTCCAAAGGGGATGACTATGCACTTTTTGGCATTTAGCTTGAGGCCATGGTTTTGACACCAGGTATCTGTATCAGTGAGACCCTTTTGGAGGATGTGTGTGTCAGCCGGAGAGTCAATTATAGCCCCTAGTTTGCAGTCTGCAAACTTGGTCAGCCATAGTCCTCCTGTGCTTGCCTGTACCTCTGAGAAGTATATGCCGAACATGAGGGGTCCTAGGACTGAGCCCTGGGGAATGCCACCGGTTTAGAGTCAGACCTAGCTCCTGTAACTCTTACCATGTGGGTTCTGTCCGTGAGCCAGTTGGCAACCCATCTCATGACATAGGGGTTTATGTTCAGGCTGGTGAGCTTGTCTATAATACCTGAGTGGGGAATGGTGTTGAAGACCTTTGCAAAGTCTAGATAGGCTGTGTGGACCACCTTTCCCTCATCTATAGCCTTGGTAACTGTCTTAAAGAAGTCCACCAGGTTTAGGAGGCATGATCTGCCCTTAACAAAGCCAAACTGGGTAGGGTCCAGTGTTTGTAGGTTCCCAATGTCTCTGTTAATGAGATCCATGATGATGCACTCCATAGCTTTGCAGACCAAGCTAGTCAGTCTTATAGGGCAATAGTTCTCAGGGTCCATTGTGGCTCCACCTTTGTGGAGCGGAATAACCGTTGCTGTGCACCACTCTGTGGGCACGTAACCTGTGGAGAGGCTGAGTTTAAACAGTGTGTTTAGGTGAGGGGTTAGTTCATCTTTGAGCTTGTGTAGGATGCAGCCTGGGACACCGTCCAGTCCCATTGATGCTGTGTTTTTGGCTTTGGAGAGGGCTGTTTTAACCTGAGTGTCTGTGATTTCAGGGGCACTACATTCTTCTGGTATAGTTATGGGCCCTTTTGGGGGTGAGAGGGGGTGAAGTTTGCACTGAACCTGTCTGCCAGGATGTTGGCTATATCAGTCGGTTTAGTGTATTTTGTGCCATTCTGCACTAACTCTGAGCAGATCTGAGGATTGACACTTAGATTCTTGACATAGCTAAAGAATGCCTTGTGGTTATCTTTGGAGTCCATGGCAATTTTTCTTTCAAAGCTAGCCTTGGATGATTTTATGAGGAATGTAGTTTCTTGCTGATACTGATCAGGGATTTCTTCTCTTCTTGGGATTTTACTCTTTTCTGTACTAGTTGCCCCCTTCTATTGTATAGCTTGTTTATGGCAGGGGTCCACCAGACTGGTTCCCTTTTCTTGGAGGAGTGAGTCTTGGTTTTGTTTGGGATAACACAATACATGCATTCTTGTAGGTGCCCACAGAGTGCATTAGTAAAGGATTATGCAGCTTGGACAGCATTATCCTTTAGCATGGGGGCTTTGAAACTTCCCACCTCGGTCTTAAGTAACGTGAAGTTTGCTTTTGAAAAGTTTTTTAGGGTGGTTTCTTTGACCGGGCGTGGTGGTGGAATGTGGATATCCAGAGTGAGTAGTTTATGGTCAGATCTAACCAGTGAGGGGGTGACCTCCGGTGTGGAACACTGGTCACCCATTTTGGTGATGACCAGGTCCAATATGTTGTCACCTCTGGTGGGGGTGTTGACCAGTTGATCCAGGGCATTTTAGTTTATAAATTCTAGGAAATGTTGGGCAAGGGAGTTTGTACTTGAGTAGTTCTTCCAGTTAATGTCTGAGTAATTGAAATCACCCAATATCAGGGTGTTTGGTAGGGCCTTTATGTTTCCCAGTGTTTCCAGGAATGTGGAGTGGGGTGCCTGGAGCATGGTGGGTGATCTGTAGCAAGCTATAATTTGAATAGCAGTTTTGCCTGTTGTTAGTTGCACATGGATGATCTCTGAAGCATCGTTATGTGCCACTAACCTGGAGGTGTGGGTATCCATGATGAATATGGATACTCCCCCGCCTTTTGTATTTCGGTCTGGGTTTTGTGGCCGAAATGTATGGTATGAGTTGTAGCCTGATAGTGCTGGGGTGCTCTCTGGAGCCTTAAACCAGGTTTCTATTACTGCACACATATATCGATTTTCTCCATACTGAGGAGTGCCTCGCGTGTGTGCATTTTGAGGTTTAGACTTCTGGCAGTGAGTAGCATTACCCTTAGTTTTTTGTTACTTGTGCTATTTACAGCGGTGGGTTTGTCTTTTGAGCCTTGCCTAAAAAAGGCACTATGGGGGTGGCAAGTGCCTTGGCCAGTATTCGAAAGCCTAAGGGTGAATCGAGCATGTCATCCCAGGCTGACAGACACTGGATCCCCTTTGAATAACACCAGAAGCTTAGCCAATTGTTGAAATTAATATTTTTTTCTCTATACTGTGGTATCATTCTTGGTGATGGCAGGATGCTACTCTGGGTCAAGGTCATACCAGCCTGGGCTACGTGATCAGAGAGCTCCTCCATGTCTCTTTTCATGTAGTCCAGAGAGGTACAGCTCAGGTCATTCACACCAACTTGGACAATGACAGAGTCATATTTGTACTTGTTCTGGAGTGACCTGAGTGCTTGTGTTATGTAGCGGATCCTGGCACCCGACAGGTAGCTAACAGTAACCTTCTCCTTGTTCAGCCTAGTGAGTGGGACATCAGTGTGCCTGGCTATAGAGTCACCTATTACTAGTGTGTTGGGTATGTTATTTTGTCTTAAGGGCTGTGATTGCATGGCACACTGGTTTTGTGAAGTATGTGTTTCATGGTTTGTGTTTGGGGTGGAGGTTGCTTAGATGTCTGCTTCAGAGGTCTCTGTTGCTTTTGCAGATTTTTATTTAGAGCCTCTGAGTATGTTTTAGTGTATTTGTGTGTGTTTTTTACCTGTGCTGGTTTCGTAGGTCTATGTGAGACTGGTGGCGTGATGCAAGTAATTCCCTTCTCCTCTTGACTGCCTGGTCCAGTCTTGGGTTGAGAGAGCTTAGCCTCCAGTTTGGCTGTATAATTGCATCTCTTGCATGTATTAGTGTTTGGTGGAAGGGAGAGAGGGTTGTCTGTGTACATGAGGCAATTGTAACATTGCTTCAAAATGCTCAGATTCATCAGTTGGACCAGAGAGTACACCTGAAACTACCCTTTGGACATGCCTGGATAGGTAGAGTGAACTGTTTTACTGATTTAATCTGGTAAATTTCTTCCAAAGGGTTACATCGACAGTGGATACTGGTCATGAAGTGTACATGACATATTTTGACCTGGACATGGTTTTTAATACAGTTCTCCATGCTTGGCATCATACAAAATCTAAATGCTTTAAAAATCAACCAATATGTGGTAAAATAGATAGCGAATATGCTGAAGGACAAAACGCTGACAGAGTGAGATGCAGGTGCCTCATGAGGAAGTATGAAAGTGACTATCGGTGTGCCTCCGGCCTTAGCACTAAGACCTCTTCTTTTTGGTATTTACTTCTCAGATCTTCAAGCAGAAAGCAAAGAACTATGGCTAATAAAATTTGCAGATGATTGCAAAGTGGGGGCTAATGTTAAGTCACACTATGACACTCATACCTTCCAGATTAAACTGTCCCTAGTAAACTCTTGGTGTGACAAAAATGTAAATGCTAAAAACTGTAGTATATTCACTTTTTGTAGATAACCTCCATCATACTGTATACACAGCATACCTCTACAAAACAATAAATAATTAGGGAGCTAGAAAAAAACTCACGTTTGATTGAACATCATGTGACAAAAGGCTTCCCCCACCCCCTACACTACTGATATTTTATATAAGCTAACTCTTAGCTTGCACAACAGTGGGACAAAACAAAGCCGTTCTTAACCTCGATATCATGTGCATGCGCACACACAAACACACACACACACACACACACACACACACACACACACACACACACACACACACACACACACACACACACACACACACACACACACACACTCACACATGCTCTCAACACACATGCAAACTTTACTATGCCAAACCAGAACACACGGTTACATGTGCTTTCAAAGATCTCACAATCACAGTCAGACAGACACACTTTCTTCAATAATCTGACCCTCGCATACACAGACTTTCTCTGATGTACCACTCACATAAACAAATACTTTCTTCCGAAGATCTCACACTCAGATACATGCATCTTCGTTTGACAACCTCTCATTTTCAGACACATAATTGTCCCAATCTAGAACTCTGTTGCACATGATTCCTGGTATAAAGATCTCATTCTCAGTAAAAACAACTAAACTGTCCTGCATCAATCTTGCTCTCACACACAAACTTTCTCCGAAAAGGGAATAGGCAAAATAGTCTGACATCTTCCTTTGAACAGATTGAGGTGTGTGTGTGTGTGTGTGTGTGTGTGTGTGTGTGTGTGTGTGTGTGTGTGTGTGTGTGTGTGTGTGTGTGTGTGTGTGTGTGTACCTCTCAACTGCTATAACTTAGGCATAATGGTATGATTTTAGCCCTTTAATTTAGCCTTTTACCTGCTAAATTTATCAATGTTTCTCACAAAGTCAGACCCGTTTATGAACACATACCTTAATAAATAAATAATCTAAGCCTTTACACAGACTATCTACCACTATTTATACAAGGATGATAGAGACCATCTATTGTGCAAAATAAGAAATTGCACCTCTTTCTGACCCATCACTATGATTTTTTTTAAAAGTGAGTACTATGATTTTCAATGCTTGCAGGTTGAAAGGTGAACATGTGTGTGTTTGTGTGTGTGTGTGTGTGTGTGTGTGTGTGTGTGTGTGTGTGTGTGTGTGTGTGTGTGTGTGTGTGTGTGTGTGTGTTTCCTGTTGATTGTGTGATTTTAAAAATGATTGAAACACTTTTCATTTTACATTTCTTGGTCCCTGGCAATAGAATCTGGTTGGTTCCAGGTACAGTAAAGTCTCAGTTAACTGGCACCCATGGGGATTGGTAGATGCCAGATAACTGTAGTTTCTGGTTGCTTGAGAGTTACTATTAAAAGTAGGCCTGACTAATACCGTACCGTACACTGTTTGGTTTGACTTTTTCTCAAGTTGGGGAGAGAGGGAATTAATTCCTATCTTCCTTTCTAAAACTCTAAAACTCTAAAAACATAAGGTATGTTTCTAAGGGGGGAAAACAGGAAGTGCATCTCATGAAAATTGTACTGTATTTCTTCAATATTGTTTTGCCTGTTGCTTGAGTTCGAGTTAACTGAGAGTTTACTGTACTGTTTGCTTTGCTTTCTAATCTATACAGGAAACAATACAAAATCAAAATCTCCTGGTTTGATTTAATTAAAATGGTATGTGAAATAAGTTCAAAACCTATAAAAGCCACCCTGTTTGAAACAGTCTGCTCTTTTTATATTGTAATTATAATTCCGTCTTCTAGAGGAGAGCAATTCTATTAACAGTTTTCATAGTAGAATGAAATGTGTGACAGAAAGTTTGGTGCTGAGCTCAAGGTAAGACAGAAGGAGAATCTTGTGAATCATTTATTGCAAGGAAGGTTTCGTCAGTAATAGCCGAATGTTTCACAAAATTGCAGTCAGACAAAAGGTCTTAAACTGTGTCATGCAATTAACAATCAGCCATAAGCAATTAGTCATAGCATTAATCCAGCTGTTGATATTTTCAGGTTGTAATATCATTAAAATTCAGCACTTTAATTACAGTGGAAGTAATACAGCTTGCCTAGGCAAAAGTCACAGGGGACTAGGAAGACACTTCTCCAGTTCATAATTATACTCTTTTAAGACAAGAGTTAGCATCTCATATTTCTTACAATAACAAACCTTTCAACTGGTGCTGAACAGTTAAATGGACAGCAGACATTTCTAGGCAGGTTTATAATATATCGAGTGTTCCCATTTTTAATTTCTCAGGCTATACTGTGTTGATATGGAATTTGGCTAAAATCAAGTGTTGTGCAATAAGTCCGTGTGTGTGTGTGTGTGTGTGTGTGTGTGTGTGTGTGTGTGTGTGTGTGTGTGTGTGTGTGTGTGTGTGTGTCTGCACATGTATATATACTACCAATGAGAATATTAGTTATGATACCATTTTTTCTTCATAGCAATTATGTTTTGGAGATTCCATTCAACCTAAACAGTGAACACAGAGATGAACAAAAGGGCCTGTGTGCAACATCTCTTCCGAATGATGGAATTTCCGCCATGACGCACAGCGCACTATTCTAGAATATCATACTTATTTGCTTGGGATGGGCTACTGCTGTAACATTCATCATTCCATGTGTATTTGTATTTGTCACTTAATAAACCATAAGTAACTAATTTGCTAACTCCAATTTTGTTAATTTAAACATCTGAATAGATGTTATCCTCCAGGGTTACTGTCCAGTCCCTATAATCCTCACGGCATTACACTGTCTTAAACTAGTATGATGCACTCTATGATTTTGTTAATATTTTCACCTCTGTTCCTCATTCCTCTTCTCTCATTTTATTATACCACTGAATTTGAATTCCTTCTGCACACACTCAAGCTTATTTATTTATTGATTTGGTTATTTATTTACCTATCCTTAGGTCTTAACTGTTACCTCTACTTGCTTACTTACCTTTGTCTTTTTACTGTCAGCAGACACCTATTTTTCTTTCTAACATATCCCAAATAAAATTTAAAGAACTGAAGAACTGCATTACAAACCCTTACAAATACCGCATCATGTTTTTTTCTGCTACGGTTCTTGCACCATTAATGTATTAGTATCTTGTAGGACAACTTCTAAAGCTCACCAGCTACTGTAGCTCTCCCTTATACTTGGGCAGGGAATTCTTCATGTTTTGTACTGTAACCAGATTTTAAAGATGAGGTGTATGAAACCACATTCTTTGCCCAGCATCTGTTCTTCTTCTATTATGTCACATGCATCTTTTCACCTTTCCAAGCTGCACTTTGAAAACATCTCTCCTGGCTCTGCTGTTTTTTGCCTGACTGACTGAACTGAATATAGGGAACTGACATAACAAATGAGCACTGTTTTCACATTCTTTGGCCGATACTGAACCTTAAACAAATTCCTGGATGAACTACCAATTGCAGGAAAGCACAGTCATGGTAAAACAGGACAATTTGTACTTTTCTTGCTCAATTCTTCTTTGTTAAGGTGATGAAACATTATGTTTGCACATAATTTCTGCAGTTCATTACAGTTTTATCACTGACGTTTCATTTCTCTTCTCCCATGAATTCATGTCTCTTTTTCATTGACAATGTTGACCTACTGCATATGGATAATAAAGGGATTACTAGAGCGGTATCACTCATAGATCAGGATGGAAAAATTGTATTTATTCATTTTTTTTCTTTTCGTATCAATCATTTCTTATGAATAAATTAAAATATTTTTCATATGCTGGGTAAATATCAGTTGACATGGTTGAATTCTTCGAGAAAGTCACCAAGACCTTGGACAAGAGAAAGACAGTGCAAACCACCAATCTTGACCTAGCCATGGCATTTGGCACAATCCCCACTCGGGTATTATAGAGAAACTCTCCCAATAGGGAATTAACCCCAACATTACCAGATGGGTAGCCAACTGGCTCACCAACAGGACACATTCTGTAAAAGTGGGTGACTTCACCTCTAACAAAAGACCAAGCACCAGTGGTGTACCACAGGGTTCTGTGCTGGGCCCCTTACTGTTCAGAATTTATTTCTCAGAAGTCCAGGCAAACTTGGATGGTCTGTGGCGGACCAAGTTCACTGACAATTGCAAACTGAGAGTAATCACTGAGTCCCCCACTGATGTTAATATACTGCATACAGGGCTAACACAGACAAATAATTGGTGCCATACCCACAGATTAAAGCTAAATGCAAAAAAATCCAATATTATTCCCTTTGGGAAAGCTGACATCCCTGATAGTTACATTATAGACCCCCCCGCCTAAGTGTAGACCCAGTGGTATGTGATCTGGGTACTCAGGTTGATAGCAATTTGAACTGTGATCGCCATGTATCCACAGTAGTAAGGAAATCCTTCTATTTGGCACATCTTATAAGTAAAGGCATCACATCTAGATCTAAGGATGTCATAATTCCATTATACTCAGCCCTCATCAGACCAAATAATTGAGTACAATGATCCCTTTTGCATGTACCTCACCCAACACCTGCAACAATTGGAGAGACCGCAGAAGTTTCTCACCAAAAAATTACAGGGTACACAAAACAAGTCTTATGCAACAAGACTGAAAGACCTATCACTGTACTTTGTCTCTTACAAGTTGGTAAGGGGTAACTTACTGTATGGCTGGCTTACACAGCAGTCTGATCCGGCCCTGCTAAAAATTCTACACATTTGTAAATCAAACTGCACAAGGGTCACTCGCTCCAGGGATCTTAACTTAGCTTCTGACATAAGCAGGTCATGCTGGAGAGATAGATATATCTCCCAGATACTGCCACTTCTCTGGAACAAGCTTTCAGTTCTCGTGAAACAGAATCCCTCCCTGACCCTCTTCAAATGCAAGCTAGATCAATGAATGGGGACCACAAATTCACTCCTGGGGTGGTGGTACCCATGTCCTTCCTGGACAGAGGAAGTCATTATTAATTACCATAGACCCTTAATCTGCAAACTTCACTCACCTTACCACCGACAATTGGGGCAACTCAGGATAAATATGGCTAGGCTTGTAAGGGCTCTAGGGCCATTAGCCTTGTAACCTTTTATGAACCTGTAAACCTTTGACTAAAGCACATTTCAACTACATTAGCATCATATATGAAAGCCCATTCCAAGTGAATATTTAGCAAATATTGAGGATTCAGAACAAAATGCTTATGCTGGCATGAGGGGGGAAATAATGCAGTCAGAGTAGCACAATATGGCCCAAAATAAATTAAGTATTTAAAGAAATATTGGCATATTCTAAGAGATGTTCCTGAAATTATTCAACTGATTTCTGATATACCAGCCTATGGCCATAAGAGAAGTCAGAATGTGAAAAACAAGCTATGCTATACAGAACAAAGAATGGTTAATGTTAGATTATTCAAAGAAGAAGGGTACTTTCAAATGTGCTAGATGCAGGTTCTGCCAGTAAGTTTTAAGCTGTAACCTCTTCAAACATCCAGTCCCCACAGTGGTATTTAAGTTATATGATTATGGTAATTGTAATACCAGTAATATACTGTAATTTATCTTGCCTTATGTCAAAAAATGCAAAGCATTCTATATGGGCAAAACAAATCAGAAATTTAAAACTTGGAGAAGTAAACATCTATCTGACATAAAAAGAGAAGTTATTACTAGTGTTCTTTTTAGACATCAAAAAGACAAAGGTTCTGCTCATGTTTTTAAGTTTTTAATTTAATGTGTTATTAATAGTTCAGCTCATGGTGGAAATATTTTACTTCAGACTGAATTAGATGAATTTTATTGGATTTTAGGCTTACCTGCACACATATTGCTTGAATACTACTGTCTCTAAAACCTTTGCCTGTTGAACATCAAAAGCATGTGTAAATCATTATGACATCACTATATAAATAAGTTTGTTGATACAACATTTCTGTACTAAGCCTAAAGAAGCCTGAAGGTGAAAGCGTTTTTACTTGCATTTCATTAAAGTATTCTTGGTCTAGACTACCAGTTTGTGTGTTCCAATGATTCTTTGTTCTACTAATTGGGAAGAGTCTGATATGGCACGGCATGGCCAGCCACACTGTGCACAATGCACAGCCAGGCAGTAGAAGTCATGCAGTTCACTCTTATCCTTGACAGTGGCTGTGGGTGCGTATGTCATTCCTCAGAAGTTACAAATCTGTGGCTGTGGACATTCATGCTCTGTGTCATTCCCACCTGGGGTGCTACAACATCTGTCACAGCCACATGTGCAAAGTGCAGCAACATCTTTAGGAGTGCTGTCCTATGGAACCCATACTACGTAAGTTCCTACTATATCTGGATACCTACCCCCCTCAGGAATGTCACTTCCCTCCCTGCACAGTATGGCCAGCTCCCCCCAATCACATGGTCATGTCACTCAAATGCAAAAAATCCTTAGTCCTCCTTTCACCGATATGCCCATTGCTGATGCATATCACTATGTCCCTTCTCATTTATTCAAATGATAGCATCTGTGCCCTGGCCTCACTGCTGTCTTACATGGGTAGGTAATGTCTGATGCACAAAATGACCCTGGGTGTTGTATTGCATATAAGGGTCTATATTATAACAGTGAATGCTTAAAATAGGGAACACTGTATAATCGACCCAAAAAAAATGAAAACACAAAATTACGAACAAATAGAATAGTGATTTTTTTTTTCTCAGGGAAAAAGAATCGCTGGTCCACAAATAAAAACAAAAAACAAAAACAAACACAAAATAAAGTGGGGGCTTTGCCCCCCACACCCTCTGATGTGGGGGGGGCAAACCCCCCTACTTAAATATACCAACTCCGAGATTGCATCACAGTGGAGGAAATGGCAAAGTCCCGAAAAAGGCCCAGTGATTTTTTTTTCCCTGGGAAAAAAATTGTTGTTCCATGTCTTCGGGATTTTGCCGTCTCGACATTTAGCTGTAGATTAAACAGCATTCGCTATATTAAGCTTTCGCTTACTTAATAGGGAACCACATATAATAGTTTGAATCTTTGCTGTGTGCATTCTGACAAATAGTTGTGGAGCAGATGCCACATGTTTACCAGAGCCACAGTGCAATGCTCCTCCTTCTTCCACACAAGGTCTTTCCCTGGATCCAGTTCATACAATGTTGTCTGTCTGTCTCTTCCTTTAATGACAATCCTCTGTTGTAGCTGTCTGCATGACATGATCTTGTAAATCTTGTCACAACAGCAAATATCTTGCTGCAGGTCTGTAATGCGTACTGCAACACACCACCTGAGTAATGTATGCAGTGGATGCAAGCCTTTAGCAGTCTGGATACTCACTTAATGTCATGTGCGTGTGGCAGCACAAAGTTATACCTCATTTCTCTCATGCTTTGTGGCTCCAGGGCATATCTGGCATCACCAATAAGATGTCACAGTGGGAAGTCACCCAGCACAAATTGCTGTAGTAGGATGGCTGTGTGCCAGTTGTGTGATTTCTTGGAACTGTATTGATGCTGTAAAGACATACACCATATAATACTCTGTATACTGCATACCACCTGGCAGTCGATGGAGTGAAAATCACTTTCAGGTTGATGTATCTATGTTTACATGAACCAGGTTGGGCGGTGAGCTCCATTTGGGTATAGTCAATGGTCCCCCAGAACGTCAGGGAATAAGATTATTATAGAATGCCTGCACAGTGATATTTCCCTTGCAATGCTTGGGAACTGCATATCCTCTTGCACATACTGCAGGATAGCATCAAGGAACTGGTACAGTATTCGTGAGGCGGGTGTGAGTGATAACATGGGAATGAGTTGGCTTTTAAAATTACACTAGATATAAACGTGCACCCATGCATATTAGTATGTTTACTGTTAAGGTGTCTACAAGACATGAACAGTGTTTAACAAATCGTCTGCTCTGCACACCTCTTCTCCAATGTAGACAACATGCAGTAGGCTACATGTTGTGTTTCTATAATTGCTTGATTATTACTGTATAGCTAAAGTATTTCTAGTATCTGACTTCATTTTTTCTCTGCTTTTTCTTAATTTTGCTGAGGTTTTATAAGTGTTCTAGCTAGTTTTTGGTCAAGTGTTAGCTTCTAAGAACCAGTAGGATTAGTTCTGTGTCAATGAATTAAATTGCTACTGTACTGTGGAAGCAGACATTTCTGACTGACTTCCTAGCTAATTTTCTATTGTTTGGTTTGTTTGTTTGTTTGTTTGCTTTCTCTATTGAGATAAGCAGAGCCAATGGCCACTCTGCTCTGCACCACACAATTCTGTAATACATGAGCACAGGCTCTTCCAGTGTCTAGTCATTTTCACAGTTACTGAGAACCTATAACTGCATTCATTCATGGTCTACTAATTAGATTTGTTCCAGGTAGTATCTTAGATGACAGAACTATTAATTTTATCTTTATTATTTCTTCTCCTGTTACACTGCAGATAGGAGTCATTTTAAATAAATTCATAAGTTATCCCTTTTACACTAAAATTACAAGCCATAGATTAATAAACCCTAAGCCACATTACTGTCATATCAGAAATATAGTATTTACAGTGAAATAATAATTACTTAAACTTATTCTAAAAATTAAATGGTATTACATTATTTTACTGTATTCTTGAACTAAAAGGGAAAGTCAATTTGTTCACCCTCGGGCAGGCAGTGTAACAATTACCTGATGCTCACAGGTAATGAATTATTACTTAACTCATTGCTATCTATATGTGAAAAGATGCAAGTACTTAACCAACTTGGAGGCCTGCCTCTCACAAACAAATCCAACCTGTGGGCAACACACACTACCACCATTGCATTCCGGACAAATACACAGTAAACAATCATACCATAATGTCATTAAAAAGTTCCTGCCTGAGCCTCCAAGACTTAATGAAATTTAGGGTTCAATGTAAACAAAACACTATAACACCTACTACCATTAGTACAATGAATGGTCACCAGGTAACACTGCAATACCTATTAGCTCTAGCACAATAAATGGTCACCAGGTAATTAACCACTCCAAAACTAGAGCACTTATACACCCTTCTAACAAAAGTGCATTATCCGTTGGGGACTCCTTTGTTAGATACACTGACTCAACTCTCATGAGGCTGGACAAAGACAGGGTGACACTGAGTTGCTTCTCAGGAGCCAAAATGTCCAGTATATCAAGGGCTCTAAAGACCCTTAAGCCAGATAAATATAATTATGACATAACAGAGCACTTCATGCATGTCACAATTGTGGGTAAGATCTTGCTTTTGAGCAGAATTCCTCCTTATCCTCAAATAACGCCAAAGTACAGAGAAAGATTATTGGTTTCAACAAATGGCTCTTAGTTGGTGTCATTCTAGGAGGATTCAGTATATATGATTCAGTATATATCAGCATGGGAAGAAATGCTGCAGAGTCACTCTTTCCTTGGAAGGGATGGCCTGCACCTTTCATTTCAGGAAATCCACATGCAGACTAAAGCCTTTGCTATCCCCTTCTGCCTTTTTTTAGGCAGAGTCCAGCTAATGGCTATCCTAACCTAACAAAAGACACATCAAGCAACAGACTACAGAAAAGTGGCTCTGCTCAATGCCTGGAGACTAAACAACAAATTGCCTGATCTGGAGGCCTTGCTGCATTTGTGTTACTACAGAAACTCGGTTTAAAAGTGCAGAAAGCACTCTGTCCATACCAGGGTTTGCACCTACCACATCTTTTGTCCTAATGGTAACTGCTGTGGGGAATCCATATTTGTTTAAGACCACACTACTTCTAAGCAGATTCTTATGAACCAAAAAATGAAGATATTTTTAATCTAGATCATACTAAATAGGATCAACTAGCCTATCTTAGCATAGCATGTTACAGGACCCTTCTTTTCTCCTAGAAAACCATGTTAGGTTCCTAAATACACTGGATGAACTTAAATTTAACAGTAATTCCATTACTCTAGGACTCTTTAACTAGCTGATAATAAACTAGGATACCTATACATCAAGAGCAAACAATCAAATATTAAAACAGAAAAAAAGGTAACCAGTGAATTACTCTGCTGAAGTGAGTTCAAACACTCAGTAGCAAAGAAAAATTCTTTAATAGTATATATTTGGGTGCATTTGTCCTAAAACATTGAAGCTGGAGTTCAAATTAAATAAAAGAGAAAGAGATATGGTTAAGAAGTAATAGGAATTATTCAGAGCTGCTGACAAAGTTTAAATTATTGCAGAATAAGGGGACTAATTGGATAATTTAAATGAGTTTAGAAAACGTTATTAAGCAACTATTTTTGGGTTAAATGTTTTTATTGATTTTACAAAATGAGTGTAATTTTATAACTTTGCAATATAAAACATAATTTACACAGGTTAACAACGATATACAGTCAACAACTATAAAATCAAAACAAACTATTTACAAACTTGTCTATCCACATTTTAACATTTAAAACTTCTTTCCATAGGCATTAGTCATCTCTCTCAATTATTTCATTCACTTTCTTCCATGGGTTGTAATAAGATGTGGTTCTTTCTGTTCGCATTCTAATGGTTCTCATTTCCATTTGTGATACATTCAATACAATGTTTCTGTATTCTTTAAATGTGGGTGAAGTCTCACTTTTCCAGTTTGTAATAATGGTTTTGTGTGCTATAGCCAGTAGTATCCATAACCGTGAAAACTTTGTTCTAGCAACATATTGGGATATGGAAGCATTAAACAAAATCAAAGATTTAGACAAATGGAAATTATCATTAAAAACGTGAAAGAAAAAATCAACTTCATCCCTAAATGGTTTAAGTAAATGACAATCATAACACACATGCCTCCAATCTGCTCTCAAGTTCCTTTTACATCTCATCTTCTCCTATCTTAGTTATTAGTTGTTGAGCCTCATCTTCCTCCGACTTGGAATAATTAAGTCTTCCATAAATATTTCCCTTTGTGCTCTTTCTTCATTTTCACATTCACGTACTTTATAGAAATTTTTCTAAAGTTTCCAAAATGTCTCTAATATCTCTAAACAATCTCTGGATATTTTTCTTGATCTACACTCAAGGAACAGATGGTATT